>NC_089846.1:142085568-142385568 GCF_035609145.1 Eleutherodactylus coqui
CCCCACAGCAGGACCCCACACAGCAGGACCCCCCACAGCAGAACCCCCCACAGCAGAACCCCCCACATCAGGACCCCCCACAGCAGGACCCCCCACAGCAGGACCCCCCCTCAGCAGAACCCCCCACACCAGGACCCCCCCACAGCAGAACCCCCCACACCAGGACCCCCCACAGCAGGACCCCACACAGCAGGACCCCCCACAGCAGAACCCCCCACAGCAGAACCCCCCACATCAGGACCCCCCACAGCAGGACCCCCCACAGCAGGACCCCCCCTCAGCAGAACCCCCCACACCAGGACCCCCCCACAGCAGAACCCACCACAGCAGAACCCCCCCACAGCAGGACCGCCTACAGCAGGACCCCCCCACACCAGGACCCCCACAGCAGGACCGTCCACAGCAGAACCCCCCACAGCAGAACCCCCCACAGCAGAACCCCCCCCCCCACAGCAGAACCCCCCACAGCAGAACCGCCCCCCCCCCCCACAGCAGGATCGTCCACAGCATAACCCCCCACAGCAGGACCCCCCCACAGCAGGACCCCCCCACAGCAGGACCCCCACACAGCAGAACCCCCCACAGCAGGACCCCCCACAGCAGGACCCCCCCACAGCAGAAGCCCCCACAGCAGGACCATCCATCAACAGAACCCCCCCACAGCAGAACCCCACACAGCAGGACCCCTCACAGCAGGACCCCCCACAGCAGGACCCCCCACAGCAGAACCCCACACAGCAGGACCGTCCATCAGCATTAAAATAAGCCCCTTTGGGGGTATTTTCAGCTTTTATGTGTATAATAAAAAGTTGCTAAATTTTCTAATATACGTTATTTTTAATTGTCCACTGTAGTTAAGACCCCTGCTTGCTGAAAAGTAATGAAAACATTGTTGCTTACATCCAGAAGCCTGGACTGGGTTGGCTTATGTCCAGCTCTCCATCTTTTTTTACTACAACTGATGCCAGGACCGATCCTATAGTTTTATATATATATATATATATACTGTATCACCCATGACACCAGATAGAACATCGCATCGTGCTAGAAGTGCACCATGATGGCATCAGTTGTGTCCGCTCTAAGAAAACACTGGCCAGGCACAACCGATACAGCAAACGGGAACCTGGCCCGTCAATATGTCCCGGTGTCATCCACCTGAAACAGATGTGCGGCTTCTTACCGAAATAAGCTATAACTCACTGTAATGGGAGACGGTGGGCCATGGAAAAGTAGCCCGCCTCCGCTGCTGGTCTATCAGATGCTTTCATAAATCTGCCCCTTGGTGTTCTCCCTGCAGCAGGGAAGAGTTATTATGGAAGGCTATGTGCGACAATGTCAGAGGCCTTCGCCAACAAGTACCCGATCACCTACTAAACGCTGTATTCAGAACCCGCTTCAGAAATGGCACCAAACCAGGTCTGAGACATGAAGAAACCGAGGTCTCCGTCGGTGCAGTCATCTGTGACATTCAGCAGCAGATTGCAAATAGCCCTGAAAATCCTCTCGGAGACGGTCCTGGCAAGATGGAGAATCGTGAACGGCGTGAAATCTCTGAACCTGAAGCCGTACCGAATAACGAGCAGAAACAGAAAGAGCGCGACAAAACGAAATTACTGTATGTGGCTGCTGACTAGGACTGCTGGAGGACTGCTGGAGGGCTGCTGGAGGACTGCTGGAGGACTGCTGGAGGACTGCTGGAGGGCTGCTGGAGCCATTGCTGTACTTTATCAGGTCACATGAATTCCCAGATACGAGGTCCTGGTCTACTGAATATCCCCACCTCATCTATGTAATGCCTCTTCATCACTAGAAAATTGGTGTTTGGTTCGCAGCGTCAGGAACACGAATAGTCGGCCCAATTTTCTTCTAATTAACTGGGAATACTGCGGTTTATCTGGAAGAGCGAACTGTGAGCAATGGGTTATTGCCACCGCGTACCCGGACTTGTGCACATGTGAAAGTGTACGCCAATAATCCACATATCCTGGGTGAACACTATCACTATCACAAACACCATCCCCAGCATCACAGTTGAAGAGATGCAAGCAGTATCAGCCAACATGTAGCACCCAGAGGTCCATAGAAGTGAATGGGGACCACTTCCAGCATCAGTTATAAAGCGGGGGTAAATGAATAAAGTTTGGGAAAAAACTATTCACTTGCTCCCTGTTGCAGTATTGTGGAAGGCACGTTACTTTTCCGTGGCCGGAGTGTTTACATGTGTGCTGCTGACCCCAATGAGAGAGCTGGAGAATGTCTGCAATGGGCTCAGCCACATGAGGGGGGCGGCTTCAGTTTCTGTATGTTAAAAGAAATTACATTCAATGAACCCAAATAAAGTTGTTGAAAGATTGAAAGACAAAAGTGCGTCTATTAAATGATGAGAACTTTACAGTGACTAAAGGAAGCATCCCATTCAGGGTCCTTTTATGGGACACACGCTGGTCACACAAGCGCCCGATAGTCCCAGCGATTATCGCTCCTTTGATCCCTCAGTGACCGGGGCGGAGCAGGACGGAGGTCGCTTCATTGGCTCGCTCCACTCACAGTTATTGTGGAGATTTGTACAATCTAGCGATGATCTGAGCGATTTTTGTTGCGTGTACAAGGGCCCTCAGACAACCCCTTCCCACATGCGCTATTAAGGCATTTATCCCATTCTGAGAGGAGTCATTGACAGGGAGAGAATACAAGTGTTTATGCCAATCAGAGCATCTCAAGAGGTCGTCCATCAAGTCCAGACGATGGAGCGATGATAAGAATCCCGGGTTGTCCTGCAGCTGCGGCGATCATCCCGGATTCCTCTATTATCCACCTAACGTACCCATTGCTTTAGAGCAGTGATTTCCAAGCTGTGGTTCTCCAGGGGCTGCAGAACTACAACTCTCAGTATGCCCTCTATGGCCTGCTGGGAATTGTAGTCTTGCGATTAACTTTCGGTGAGTTTCGATGTGTTAATTAAAACATAACCGTAAAATAATATGGTTAGACGCAAGATCACATGATATGTACAAATAGATAAAGGCAAGAGCTTCCTCACCATCCAGACATTATAAATCGAGGTCTTCAAATGGCCCAACATGACCCGTCTGTGATGGAGGTAGAGAATCAATAATGACTGCAGAGGGACAAATGCCTGATAAGATAGGCTGATAGCTCTGTGCAATTGGGCCAGTTAGGAGCCCTTGATCGGGCGTACCGGGCGAGGAGCCATTTGTCCCTCTGCATTCATTATTGATTCTCTACCTCCATCACAGACGGATCATGTCGGGCCATTTGAAGACATTGACTTATAACGTCTGGATGGTGAAGATGTTCTTCCTTTATTTATTTCTATGTATCATGTATGTGATCTTGTCTCTAGACAACGTGCCGCTCCACAGCTAAGGCAGGATTGAGGCGCTCACCCCTAGGTCTCAAGGCACAAACACGGTCGTCGTCAGCGCCCAAACTAAACCTGGAGTGTTTGCTGAAAAGAATCTGGTTTCACTCCATAGTTCTCCAAGGGAGAACACGTAATGGGCGCTGTGACCAAATGTCCTTCAGCTAAGCACCTGGAAATAAGTCCGACAGACACAGGCGCCTGTAACGATGGCGCCACCTGTCTCTGGATGGCGGACAATGAAACAGTTGGAGCTGTTCATACTTGTTGGATGATCAGACACTCCTCTCTACTGGTGGTCTGTTGGGGGCGTCCTGAGCTCTGTCACCTTGTGTGCCCCCATCCACTGGTCCCAACACCCCCTAACAGTCTGGTCAGATGCTCCTCTCTACTGGTGGTCTATAGGGGGGTCCTGAGCCCGGTCACCTTGTGTGCCCCCATCCACTGGTCCCAACACCCCCTAACAGTCTGGTCAGACACTCCTCTCTACTGGTGGTCTGTAGGGGCATCCTGAGCCCGGTCACCATGTGTGCCCCCATCCACTGGTCCCAACACCTCCTAACTGTCTGGTCAGATGCTCCTCTTTACAGGTAGTCTGTTGGGGCGTCCTGAACTCTGTCACCTTGTGTGCCCCCATCCACTGGTCCCAACACCTCCTAACAGTCTGGTCAGACAGTCCTCTCTACTGGTGGTCTGTAGGGGGCGTCCTGAGCCTGGCCACCTTGTGTGCCCCCATCCACTGGTCCCAACACCTCGTAATAGTCTGGTCAGATGATCCTCTCTACTGGTGGTCTGTCGGGCGTCCTGAGCCCGGTCACCTTGTGCGCCCCCATCCACTGGTCCCAACACCTCCTAACAGTCTGGTCAGACAGTCCTCTCTACTGGTGGTCTGTAGGGGGCGTCCTGAGCCCGGTCACCTTGTGTGCCCCCATCTACTGGTCCCAAAACCTCCTAACAGTCTGGTCAGATGCTCCTCTCTACTGGTGGTCTGTAGGGTGCGTCCTGAGCCGGGTCACCTTGTGTGGCCCCATCCACTGGTCCCAACACCTCCTAACAGTCTGGTCAAAACAGCCGCTTGGGGACAATTCATCGGTATGACCATCCAGCTTCTCACAACCCAATAATGCGCCCCCCTCTGGTAACGGGTGACATCTCTTCTCTGCGTCGCAGAGGCGTCTAGTGGTCAACAAGCTCAACAAGCGGAAGAAGAGGTCACTACACACAAGGAGCCTCCGAGAGCCTCTTATAGGCCAAGAGGGGAACCACCATTAGGGCCTCCTGTGACAAGACCGTCCCTCTAATCACCACAACTCTCATCATGTGTATATCTGCCTGGGATGCAGCAAATCGACAACTTCTTATGGATTTTTGATTTTTGTTGACAAAAAGTGAATATTCAGTCAAAAATGGAGGGGAGATTTACCGGTAATAAAACTGATGCAATGAAAAGTGGAGCCGTTGTCCAAAGCAACCAATCAAATTAGATCTTTCAGTTTTAAAACGGCCAATGAAAAATGAGCGCTGAGATTTGATTGGCTGTTATTGGCAACTGCTCCACTTTTCCTTGGCATTAATTTTGATAAGTTTCCCCTTCCATAATGTTTAGTATTTAGCAACAACCCAGAAGTAAGACAGACCAATTATCCCTACCCATCGGCATTTAGTTGCTGTTGATATACCCCTTCTAAGTAAGTGATTTACTGTATCATCCGTCCTGTCTGATCCCTTGAGATTGATCAATCTATCATCTAGCTAATCTATCTTGATGAATTTTAGCTTGAGGACACAAATACTTCCTTCATTTTGCCTCTTTGCATTATAGGGTTGTTTCGTTGTAAAATATTGATAGTACGTCTGTGGAGGTCCGGGGCAGGGAGCTCCCCCAATCAGCTGCTTCTGGGCTGGTGGGCTCCCGCACTGAGCTGACATCTGCAGAAAGCAGACAGCCCTGCTCCCACTGCAGTAGCCAAGTTTGGTATTGCAGGCTGAGTGACAAAGGAAGTGAATAGGAACTTTGCCTGTAATACCAAGTCTTGCCACTGCAGTATGAACAGAGCTGTCTGCTTCCTGCAAAAAATAGGTTAGGTGCATGAGCACACTGGCCCAGAAAACAGCTAATCAGCAGAGGTCCTGGGAGGCAGAGTCCCAGCAATCTACTATTGATGGCCTATCGGATAGGCCCATCAATAGTTTGCAGCTGGACAACTCTTTTAATATTCCAGTCTACCACAGAACTGCCCCTGAGATGTAATTTATACAGGACCAGTGACAATCTGTTGTATTCACACAGGCGTATACAATTTCGGTCTGTGAAGATGGACCTATTTCTCTGTGTGTTTATGTGCGCTGCTTTCGTATTCGCTGCATTTTCTACGTGTGCAAAAAAAAATGCAAGAGAGCCCGACTGATGTCACAGAGTGTAATGAGAGCGAATGTATTCAAGAACAAGATGCTAAAGTGATCAGAAGGTGTAAAGACCATTAAATTAGATTAAAGACGCAAAATTAGATGATTGAGGGATCAGAGTGAAATCAATGCTGGAGGCTGAAATCAGTACAGATGCACGGAGGTCACAACTAAGAACTTCTGTGTATTGATTTGCATTGAGCTGAAGGTCCATGAAGTGCGTTAACAGCAGGTAAGATGGACAGAGACATTGGGGCATATTCAATAAATCTTGGAATTCCTGGCAAGCAAAAGCCACAGGTTTAATGCACCTGCAACTTTGTGAAGTTTTATATCAAGCCCCTCACTTTTTGAAGTACTTGTAGACACGGCTGCCCCTGGCATAAACTATATCTGCGCGGCTCCTCGCCTGCAGAGGTCTCAGTCTGGTGCAGAGATGCTGCCAGATGCAACCAAGGGTCCAGAAGCTTGTGCCTTCTAATATGTCTGTCGCACTTACAGCAGCGCACAGTTTGACGTCTAGGTAAATATGCCCCAATGGATGGAGGTTGGAGTTTCCTGCCAGTAAGGTGTCTTATTCACTGGACTCACAAATCTCGCTGAATACCATCAGTAAAGGGAGATCCACCTGCAGCTGAAGCTCCTTCACATTCACGCCATGGATTCGGATTTCCTGTGCGGTCATAGAAGCAGGACAGCAGAATCGCTGGCCTGAACGGATCTGTCCTACGAGGGAACCGAACTGCGCCAGACAGACCCCATTGACTCCATTGGTTTCCATCATGCCCTCCAGCATACTCTAGGACTAAATAGCGCTAAAAGCTTCGCCCTCCAGTCATGAATTTTAACAGAGATCCACGATGTTGGCCTCGAACGGAAACTCCAACGCCGATACCAACCAAGCCTCATCTTACTCACATGATACAACATCTACCTTATTGTCCCAAGTCACCTACAATCCAAATCCAACGAGGAGACCCCAAAAAGCCTTGAACCCCAAGCTTCACACCCCTATTCTCTTCTCTCTCCTTGTGTTCCTTTTAACCCTTTCAGCCGTCTTTATCCGCCTGCAGATTATGTTCCCTACAGAAATAGACCTTAAAACGCCTACAAAAGTGTCGCTTCTCCTGTTTGTGAACATTTGTAACTCTTTGAAGAAATCCTCCTGCAGGGAATCCTCCAACAAGGAGCTGATGGGCTGTGGACTGCAGACAGATGCACACATTACATTCTTCTGCCCCGTTTACACGGGCCGAGTGACGTCACTACCACCTCCTTCGCACTTGTTTCGCTCATGCCGCTTGTTCAGACAGGCAGATCGTGGTTGGGGATCGTTCATTCGATGTAAAACACCAACGATGACTTTTAGTTCTGCTGAAATTGAGCGACTGACCAGAAGTGCGCGATCCTCGTTAGTCATTGAGTCGTTCGCTGGCGTTTAGCTGGAACCATAATCGTTCACTTTCATTCATCTGAGTGAATGTAGACAATCATTACGTGTAAACGGCCATTACAGAAGAACGGTCGGTCTGGTCCTGATTAAACAAGTAATTGCCGGTCACAGCTCGTTATGTCCCCGTGGTGTCACCGCTCATCAGACAGCAGCGTTCTAATGATCAGTCCCATCAGATGAATTACTATGTATCTGCAGCTCAGTAGGATACACTCATGGCCGACAGTCCAGTCCTGACGAGTCGCAGACAAGGCTCACTAACAGACCATTAGAGACAAGGGTTGTTTCACCAATCTGCCACGACCCCTTAAGGAAATCATTGTTTAGTGAAGACATGTACGGAAGCACCGAGGTTTAACATGACTTTCTGCAATACGTTTTCTTATCTTAAGCCATTAAAAAGCTATTGTTCTCTTATCTTACTACAACAAAACTCATTGTAAAGCAATTCTGTAGCCCAGAAAGTTAGTATGATGCGTTCAATGTCATGTTACATTTATCACATCCGCACGGGATCTCTTTAGGACACAGGGAACATCGGAATTCCAGCAAATGAGCCCTTACATGCATAGCAGATCTGGCTTCCACTCACTGATCCCCAGGACAGTTATACTATGCTGCAATATGTGTATATGTACATATAATATATACTAAATATATACACTACATATTCTTACTACAGATTCAGCTGAGCTGAGTTTGTTCTGTGGCTCAACTCATCAAAGAGTCACCATCGGACAATCTTGTAGTTTTACATTGATTTCATATAAATCTACAGTATAATCTTAAGTGAAAAGTACACAACTAATTGAGCTCTGCTGCATCTGCGTATATGTGGTGACTCTACAGAGAAGTGATACCTAGATTATTTCTATGCAGTACGGGAACATAAAGGAGGTCAGTCCATAGCGGGTACATGAGGAGAATAAAAAACAAAGTAGAGTGACAATGATCTGGGCCATATGGGTGCCCACCCGTTCCAACTAACCACCAGCTGCCCCCCAACGTCCTACCATAAAGGGGACCAGATCTGTCCACAGGGACATCTGTCCAAGGCCCCACAAGGGAGTCTATATGTCAGCATCCTGTCTGGGGAGATAAACACTAATTGGTCCCGGCATGTCATCTTGGGATTAAGTCAACACACAGAGCACACGAGCCAGGGTGGGCATTGAAGCAATGTCACCTCCATACTAGACCTCTCGCCCTCCCCCTTTACCAGTCCACCTCCTTCTCACCCCCCAACCCACTGCCACACTCCTCATATTAACCAGTGAAATTCACACAATGCTCCATGACATCACCACCCCTCCAGCTTAAAGATGGTCACCCAACTATCTTTTGTAATCCTTATTTTGTACTGATGCCCTCATCTTGCAGCTTCCTTCGGTGGCATCTCCTGAGGACAGCACCCATATCTACCTGAGCTCCTGGTCCCCGCTCCGCACTGTTCCGAGGTAAGGCTTTGAATCTCATTCCTCTTCCAGTTTTCTATCCGCAGGATATCTGATCCAGATTTAAAATAGAGAGGTTTAGCCATCCTGATAAAATTATGACTAATGATTTAAAGTTCTTACCCCGATAATACAGCTCGGCTCCTCTGATCTAGATTAACTTCTTTATGTTAGGGTCAACAGCATGGGAAATAAACACAACACAAGGGTCTCTTTATCCAGGAACATCTCTTTTCAGGCGGACATTCACAGATTCCTCGGTATCCCGTAAGAAGAAAGTTGGAAGACTTGGACTTAGACTTCAAAAACTCAAATAGAAGTACAGCAAAAGTTGGACGGATTGACATGTTAGATAAACAGATACGATGATAGATAGATAGGAGATAGATAGATAGGAGATAGATGGATAGGAGATAGATAGACAGATAGATGGATAGGAGATAGATAGATATAGATATGAGACAGATAGATAGGAGATAGACAGATAGATAGATAGATAGATAGATAGATAGATAGATAGATAGATAGATAGATAGATAGGAGATAGATAGATAGATAGGTAGATAGATAGATAGATAGATAAATAGATAGATAGGAGATAGATAGATAGGAGATAGATAGATAGGAGATAGATAGATAGATAGATAGATAGATAGATAGATAGATAGATAGATAGATAGATAGATAGATAGATAGATAGATAGATAGGAGATAGATAGATAGGAGATAGATAGATAGGTAGATAGATAGATAGATAGATAGATAGATAGATAGATAGATAGATAGATAGATAGATAGATAGGAGATAGATAGATAGGAGATAGATATGAGATAGATAGATAGATAGGAGATAGATAGATAGGAGATAGATAGATAGGAGATAGATAGATATGAGATAGATAGATAGATAGGAGATAGATAGATAGGAGATAGATAGATAGATAGATAGGAGATAGATAGATAGATAGATAGATAGATAGATAGATAGATAGATAGATAGATATGAGATATATAGGAGATAGATAGATTGATAGGAGATAGATAGATAGATAGATAGATAGATAGATAGATAGATAGGAGATAGATAGATAGATAGATAGATAGATAGAAGATAGATAGTTGTTTTTATCCAGACACATCTCTTTTCAGGCTAACATTCACACATTCCTCAGTGGCCTGCAAGAAGAAAGTTGGAAGACTTAGACTAAGAGTTCATAATTCATAAACTTAAATAGAACTACCAGAGTGAAGGTTAGACAGATAGATTCTTTTTATCCAGACACATTTCTTTTCAGTATAACATTCATACATTTCTTGTTGCCCTACAAGAAGAAAGCTGGAAGACATGGACTTAGACTTCATAAACTCCAGTAGAGTAGAGTGAAGCCTCGATGGCTGGGCAGATCGATACTTCAAATAAGACGGCCTAGACGTACAGATTGTCCTCGGTGCTTGTAAGAAGGATGTTAAAGGCTCCGGATAAACAGAACAAGGCAGAAAGTGAGCTGGAGGGTTGGATGATAGAAATGATATAGACGTATGGTATATACACATCACACACCTACTGGATGTGCGAAGGCATTAACCACATAAACTGTATGCCTAATAATTATTTTCAGCGCTCCGACTTGCCCCGTCCCATCGTCGGGAGTTTTATTGGAATTTTTGTATTTTCCACTCATTCTCGCCGCGGCCCTGACATGTTGTTTAACAAAGGATCCGGTGTGATTTCTGCAAAGAAATTGCCTGTGGTACCAAATCTTTCACTAAGTCACCCTCCCACTAAGGGAATTTCACTATTCCACCATGTGCGCTCTGCGAAGCCGGCACTTTATCTGCATTCACCTCCCAGGCGGCCTTCGTATCCTTGTACATGGTGGGGATCAGTCGCCTTTTGATGTAAGTGACAATTGTATTTGATACTAAACTACATGCAGATAAATGTCTACAGCTTACAATGGGGCGGAATCCGATCTCCATGGGTTTACATAAAGCTGCACTACTTTTACTACGGATCTCTGCTACATTTGCACATGGCTATACTTTAATAACAGATTTAATCATAAACAGATGATACATGAATCTACTTTTCATTTAGTAATTATAAGATAGATGGATGGATTAGGTGTGCGATGATAATGGCTGACATTCTAATATATAGGTAACATATAAGGTAGAAGCGAATGTAAACAGGAGATTAACAGAGGGAAGACGCTTCAGTTTGAGTTCTGTCCAGCACATCCACAGATATACCATATTTCAGTTTGTAATTTGGCACACATCCCCTGCCCAGGACATTAACATTCCAATCTTTCCCAGCTTCCTAGTAGATTCTTTGGTGGATGGTAAAGGATAAACCAATATAAGAAACTGAATAAAATTATCTTTATAAATCAAAACTGAAGTCAGACGTAAAGAGCTGAATTCGCCCTGCGTGGGACACTGCGGAATAACCTGTTGTCCTATGGAAAACCATAGTAGTATCACCAGGATATAGGGACAGTTGAAGGGTTAACTTGCCCTAACCCGCAGGACAAGGCGCCTTTATGGCAGCACATTAATCCCAATGTGATCTCTGTTATTCAGGGCATTAACCCTGAAGGAGCAGGTGACGGTCACCCGGCATCCCCACATCCAGCACTGAGGTACACACAACTCATGGGACTCAGCAATTGTCCTTCATTTTATGTTTTGCAGAAAGCAACAAGTGTCTCCATTATATCCACTACTGAAGAATTGGAGAAAGTATGTAGAATTTATCTATCTATCTGTCTCATATCTATCTATCCATCTCATATCTATCTATCTATCCATCTCATATCTATCTATCTATCTATCTATCTATCTATCTATCTATCTATCTATCTCCTATCTATCTATCTCCTATCTATCTATCTATCTATCTATCTATCTATCTATCTATCTATCTATCTATCTATCTCCTATCTATCTATCTATCTATCTATCTATCTATCTATCTCTCTCCTATCTATCTATCTATCTATCTATCTATCTATCTCCTATCTATCTATCTATCTATCTATCTATCTATCTATCTATCTATCTATCTATCCATCTATCTATCTATCTCCTATCTATCTCCTATCTATCTATCTATCTATCTATCTATCTATCTATCTCCTATCTATCTATCTATCTATCTATCTATCTATCTATCTATCTATCTATCTTTCTATCTTTCTCTCTCTCCATCTTTCTATCTCTCTTCTTTCTTTTCTTTTGCACATCAAGTTTGCATCTTTTCTTTACTTATTCCTTCTTTCTTAACTCTTACCTACTTACTTTCCATTGATCTATCTCTGTATTATCGGTGTCTATCTCTTCCTCTCCGTCCCCATTTCTACCTTCAGCCTCCATCCATCCTTGTGTCTGTGCGTACTGTAAGTGCACACAGACAGACGCATGGTGCCGGACGCACAGACACATGGCTGCTGTTCTGTAGCCGCTGGGTTGGGTAATTCTCTCCCTTCTGTAATTATCCGGGACAAACTGCTCGGCTCTCATAATTTGGGATGGTCTTTTGTCTGTCATTGCCCCTACCCCTCCCAGAGACACCGCGTTAATCTGCTATAAACATGCTGTGTTGATGGGTGACTTGTGGAAGGTGCTCGCTAAAAGTGAGGATTTACAGGAATTCAAAATATTGGCTTGTTAGAGTTAATGCTAATGCGCCTTATATGGGGGATCCCAGGCCAGCCGCTACAAAAAGAACCATTAGCCTTTATATGTAGAGGTATGGAAGGTATGTACAGCAATAACAGTGCGCTACCGTGCTACCCCGAAAATCTGTGCGTCGATAAATACTTTCGCATAAAAAAGACAAAAGTATTAACCTTGTTTCCCCCAAAATAAGACAGGGTATTTAATTAATTTTTGCTCCAAAAAAATTAACTTTTTACATGAAGATCAGCCTGGACACTATTTAAATTGACTTTTTTTATTAACTGCAACTGGGGCTTATTTTGGGAGTAGGGCTTATATTTCAAGCATCCTCAAATCCTGGAAAATTCTACTAGGGCTTATTCTCAGGGGAACAGGGTATATAGGAGTTATACCTTTATTGGCTAACCAGAGAAATTTATATATACATATTTAATGTTTTTCTATAGCCAATAAACGTTATCACACCTACATAATACGTCTCTTTTTTTTACACAAGAGTATTTTCTATCACATATGTCAAGGTAAAGTAAGCCAGTAATTATCATGAGCAAATTACAAACTTCAAATAAATCAAGAAGTCGTGGGAACATTTAGCTGTGGGTGAGTTTAGTGCATAAGGGTCCCAGCCAGTTGGATGATCGACCAGATAATGAATGATCCGGATAGCAGTGTTCAGCTCTGCGTTTACACAACAGAATATTAGGAAAGCCAGGAAAAAGTATTCCAATCCCTGCGAAATGAGGTCCCGGGCGTCAGACCACTGCGGGGATAATACTATCATAGTCATCACAAAGATGGATTTTATGCAGCTTACACGATGGGATCCAATTATTAGGACTAATTATATCTAGATGCTAAACTATCAGGTCAAAGTACAAAAATGATACCTAAAGAAGGAGAAAGAGAGAAAACAGAGAGCAAATAGAAAGAGAGAAAACAGACAGCAAATAGAGAGAAAACAGACAGCAAATAGAAAGAGAGAAAACAGACAGCAAATAGAAAGAGAGAAAACAGACAGCAAATAGAAAGAGAGAAAACAGACAGCAAATAGAAAGAGAGAAAACAGACAGCAAATAGAAAGAGAGAAAACAGACAGCAAATAGAAAGAGAGAAAACAGACAGCAAATAGAGAGAAAACAGACAGCAAATAGAAAGAGAGAAAACAGACAGCAAATAGAAAGAGAGAAAACAGACAGCAAATAGAAAGAGAGAAAACAGACAGCAAATAGAAAGAGAGAAAACAGACAGCAAATAGAAAGAGAGAAAACAGACAGCAAATAGAGAGAAAACAGACAGCAAATAGAAAGAGAGAAAACAGACAGCAAATAGAAAGAGAGAAAACAGACAGCAAATAGAAAGAAACAACGCTTTTGTTACAATCCATCTAAAAATAGAAAGAAAGCTATAAAAAGCATCAGATTTAGTCCTGAATGAACTGCAACATTGTATATAAATAATGGAAACATTCTACAGAGCGATCTACAAGGATGTCAATAATCGCATCAATGTATCCCGCAGAATGCTACTAAGTAACATCTAGGACCCCGGCTGCCGCTGTAAGGTGCCTGCTTGTACCAGTCCATATTTATTACTTCTTCTGTTAATTCTATTGATTCCATCCTTAAACCTCCTGCGATTTGTCCAGCAGCGAATTACAGTCCATGAATAATAAGTTATTAATGTTAATTTAAGAATTTTTTTAGCTTTTTTCCCATTTTAATTTTTCTGTTTTCTTCACTTTTAAGTTTTCTGAAGTGCATAAAAACTAAAACTCTTCATAAGAGCATCTTGTTGTTCTGCTGGTATTAGAAGTAAATTATATTCTTTCAGTAAACAAATGAAAACTTTCCAAAATGTTACCCTAAAAATGTCCTCCTGTAAAGGGCGGTGAGGCCAATGACAGAATGCGCTATGTCACAGAGACATATTATGGCATTATTACATTACTAGTACGTGTTTACAGCAGAGCTGAGTTAAGTCATGCTGGGAATTGTAGTGACATAACGGCCAGAGCGCCAAAGCTTGAAGTATCTACATTGCCAGGAGCAATAACTTGTATCTACATAGTCCGGCTGAAGGGCTTTATAGATGGAACGATTATCGGTCACAAATCGCTCAAACGAGTGAGAATGAATGATAATCACCAGTCTAAACAACTGAATGAGGAACGATAATCGCTCACTTTTCGTTCATTTTCTGCAGTCATCATTCGCTCGTTCACTTATCATTCAGCTTAAATAGTGTTCATTCAGTCATTCTCATGTACTTACACAGCGAATGTAAAACCCTGAACGATTTCTTGAACGTGCCGGTGATATATCTGCCTGTATAAACGAGCAGCCGAGTGAATGAGCGAACTCTGACGTCATTCACCCGTTAAAACGATAATCGTTTGAAGTAAACGGACCCTCAGACAAAGAGGCTTGTTGGTAGAAACCCGGATAACCAGTGTGGAGGATGCAGACGCCAATAGTCCCCTTCCACCTGCTGCACCCCTGGCGCTAGAAGCCTACACATAAAGGTCCTGATGTTTATTACCACGTTGTAGCATGACCAGTATGGGCAATTAGACAGATGAATATATTTAATTGTGGACCAGATTGATCATATCAATGACCGGCCTTAACAGGAGAATGCTGTCTTCATGGGATTGCTGCAAACATAGATTCCCCCAAGGTAATTACCTAAGTGAAGGTGTTAATGACTGCATAAATCTCAGGGACTTTACCTGAGCTCACAGGCCGGCTGGGTTCATGCTAATTAATCAGATATGTGCAGTGAGGGCGGAAATCAGCATTGTCACAGCCATCAAAGGCTATTCTGTACTACGCAGGATAGTAGGGAGTGCGATCCCCAGCAGCAGGGATGGAGGGGGGATCTGAGGCGAAAAACTATAGAAGAGTCAGAGACAAAAAACACCAATAAACATAAATCCGCGAGTCTTCACTATTGTCTAGTTTACTACTCAGCTTTTCCAGAGCCCTGAATGCTAGCCTAGCCATGCAATGGTAGAGACATGACATGAATTGGATGCACCCCCTCTGAAAGCCATAATGGTTGTCAGCCATCTGTCTGTGAAGGCGTTTCTGTGCACATCACTTCTTCCTATGGACCTTGGCATTAATATTTTTCCCCAAATCATATTATCTTAATAAGCGATAGATCAGACGATTTTGGTGTTGCGATCTGACATGATATATAGTAAGATACAATTTACTGGCCCAAACACTACAAATATCCCTCAATACTACAATGTAGACATCGCTTCAAGATATCAACCGAATACCGAGTCCAAATGGAACAGAAGATCACAGGTCCTAACTAGGAGAACTCTGATAAAACTGATAGGACACAGAGAAAGGGGCTCTGATGTACCTTTACAGAGGCCGATAGTCCCCCAAATAAGCAATTTCAGGGTGACTGTAAGCGCAGGTACACACAGCGGCGGCACACTGAAACGCAACGACTGCTGAGCAGCTTTCCACTCAGTGTAAACAATAGTCGCTCAATCTATGAGCAACTCCTGCTTACTGTGAATGGCATGGGGTGGGCTGGAGTGATCCCCGGCGGGTGGGCTGGAGTGATCCCCGGCGGGTGGGCTGGAGTGATCCCCGGCGGGTGGGCTGGAGTGATCCCCGGCGGGTGGGCTGGAATGATCCCCGGCCGCTCCACCTGCATTCATTTCAATGACTATCGCTCCTGTGTACAGAACAGCATTGATAGTCGCTGGTATGGCTGTTGGGCACTTATGGCACCGTGTAAAGGTACCTATGGAAAATGGACTGAGTTGTACTGCGTGTAAATTAGATCAATCCGATTGGTTGTTTGTAACCTAAAGTGATTTTTATTGTCCCTCTCTTACCGTGTAAACGTCCAACTTAGATTTATCTTCTATTTTTCTTCCTTTTTACATCCAACTTCCATCCATCTTAACAAGCTTTATTATTCCCAAGCCTGTCTCACAGCTCCAATTATTTTCTTTCTTGTCCGTCTCTCAATGTTTACACAACCGAGTTTTCCGTTTACCGTCTATTCTTTCTCTTTCTCTCTTTCTCTTTCTTTCTTCACATCCAATTCACATCTATCTTAAAACAAGCTGTATTGAATTGACGCCATAACTCACAAGCCTGTCTGAATTCTATCTGCTCATCACTTCCATCCTCTCTTCTTTGGGTCCTAAATGTTAATTTAACATCACTTTGTATATTTCTATATTTAAACAGATAACTAAACAAACACATAAAATCCTAAAGTCCTAAATGATCAGGAAGTCCTGTGATTTCCCAGACTTGGCGTATTAGATACAATAGTATCACTAGACGGGTATGGCATTGCTATAGGATCCGCAGTGAGGCGCCTCATTGTAAAGTACTTGAGCTAATAAGTATCATTGGCATGCTGAGTAGTTTATTGCAGTCCTATTACCTTGTGGATATACACAGATCTCCAGCTATTATTCCTATATGCCTGAATGAGCCGCGGACTCCCTGGGGATATGCCTGGAGGTGGTCAAGGGAATCATTTAGGAATATTCTCTACCAGATGTGACTCTGATGAAGTAGGCTAACAGATCTCCTTATCTCTGTTTACCCAATTAGCAAAGTATTAACACACCCTCCGTGATTGTCATTGACGCCCAAACAAAAAAGTGTAATAGGATATTAGTTGGGGACACCTTAGCTATTTTCCCCATGTTAAATAAATCCCTTTGTATCACTGAGACCTCTGTGGAACCATTGTCCTAAGTCATTACCCCCCCAGGGAACGCTCTGTCAGGAGGGGCATTTGACTATCAATGGCCTCATTGGGTCTTTGGTATTTGTTGCATTTCATGCTGTACTTTAAAATGCATTTAGGACAATGGGGTTTGTACTATAAAAGTCTCGTTGGGTTGATGGGGACGGCAAACTTTACCGAACGCTTAAATCTACACTTTACATATCAGGAACATTTACGTTTTAGCATCCAGTATATGTCTCTTAGGAAAGCATTTGGTAATTGGCCCAACATGGCAGGACTCTAGAGTTGTGCGAGGTAGACCTTATCTTGAAGCAGGACCACTGGCATCCTCATGAACACTGGCCACACCAACATTAGCCTCCTTATATAAGCTATTCTGCCTCAAGCCGAAATTCTATGTTTCTCAAATTCTGGTAAAGTCTCCACCCAAAAATCTAAGGGGGAAGTGTGATGGAGAGTAATGGGGGAGGTGGGCGGTGGGTGGAGAGTCCCTGACCATCTTTGATTTAATTAGTTAGTGGTCTGGAGGGGGAGCTGTTAAAGCAAACATTGGCCTCACCTAAGCTCAGCAGACTTGGTCTTGGACGTTGGAGATAAACTTGGTGTCAGCGTCTGCTTTGTGGACTTCATGAGAACACAACTTCATCTCTCATATTTGTAATTTTCAGGATCATCTAAAAGAAGCTGCAGTTTTGCTCAACTAAGATATTTCCGTGGCACAAGGATCTCTAAAGGGTCTTATCCATAATATCAACTTTCATCCGAGGTAGCTCCGGCCTCCGGAACCCCAAAAGCCACAATGATGTCCTACATTAAACAACCACACTATGCAGTCAATGGGCTGACATTAGCTGGAACGGGAATGGATTTATTGCACTCTGCTGTGGGATATCCGAGTAAGTTGGGTTTTTTGTGCTTTCATCTCTAGTCTGTGTTGTATTCTACTTATTGTAACTGTTTATGTGCATAGGACAGAGAAAATCTAGAACATATACTGGACTGATAGTTTATATCATCACTTTAGCTAATTTGCAAACATATCTGTATTATAAAGTGTCACTAAAGTAGATGAGGAGCTGCTGTGTGACGATGACCTATAGACTGAACGGGGGGGGGGGGGGTTCCTATACGTATGGATACATGCTACACATTCTGGCTGATATATTACTCCATACATAAGTCCTATTTTCACTTACCTGCATAATACACGGGTTGTAAAAGTTATACGTTCATTGAGTGTAATACTTCATACTTACAAACCCAGTTGATCCAGAAGAAGCTTTAAGGATAAAATTATTTTTGACCCGAAAACTGGAAATCGTATTTTTGATATTCTGTATGGCTGTAAACTGATTGTATGGTCTGTATATACAGGGCAATGTCTTGGCTACCGTATAGTATTCGCAAATACCAGGCTTGTAGGGTGATTGTTTTGAACTATCAGTTTTGCTTGTGGTTTATACATAGAGATGAGCGAGTAGCCTTAGTCAAGTATCTGCCCGCTTGTCTCTTAAGAATTGGGGGCCAGCGGGGGGGCAGGGAGCGGCGGAGGAACGGAGGGGAGATCTCTCTCTCCCTCTCTCCCCCCCGCTCCCTCCTGCTCACTGTTGCAACTCACCTGTCACCCGCGCCAGCAGCCGAATCTGAAGAGACGAGCGGGCAGGTACTCGACTAAGGCACTACCCGCCCCTCTCTATTTATACACAATGTTTTGCAATTCTTTAAATAAGTTTTTTAAGCTTTTTAAAATTATTTTCTTAAGTTTTAAGTAATTATATCAGCTGGTTAGATAATATTCACTTCTGTTTCCAATTTCTACTCTTTTTTCAATCACCAGCCACGCCACGGAAGCAGAGAAGAGAGAGGACAACATTTACTAGGGCACAGCTGGATATTTTGGAAGCCCTGTTTGCAAAAACACGTTATCCTGATATCTTTATGAGAGAAGAAGTAGCCTTAAAGATAAATCTCCCAGAATCCCGGGTGCAGGTAATGAACGTGAAGTAAGGCAGAAGAGGAAGAGGTTATGTGGCCCCCAATTCCCGATATGTTGCACTTAGGGCTCTTTTACATGAGTGCATGAACGGCGCCTTTTTGCGGGCGACCGATTTATGTGACCATCTGTGGCATTGGTTTCCAATGCAGTCATTCACACGGGCGATTATACAGCGCGTAAAAATGTGGAAACATGAAAAATGGAACATACATGACCAAAATACGCGCCACCGCACATATGTTGGGCAAAAAGATAGTTCTAGAACTATGTTTGGGCCAATATACGCCGGCAGGTATCATAGACTCCTAAGGTAGCAGGGGAAAAATGGGAAGGGGAGGCTGCGAAAAGCTCACAGGGGCCTCTATGTAGGCATTAGACGTCATTCAGAGGAATAAAGCCAAGCGAGGGTTTCCCGGGGTGTGACGTATTTTTTCACTAAAAACCACGCTCAACGGTCGTGTGATTGGGCGAGAAAAGGCTAAGTACCTTGGCGGAAAAAAGTCCTTTCATGTGATTTCACGGCGTCGGCGAGAAAACATAAAAACACATATGCTCGTGGAAAAACAACCCTTAGTATGATACTCTTAGACCTTCCCACCTCCATGGAACTTCATATGTTTTGGTTATAGTTGTGATTGGATAAGCTAAGAACCAGAAAAAGGTTTCCGAGCCTTCAGCCTGATAATAGATGCAACCCAACTCTATAGATGAAGTTTGATTAGTCAACCATGCTATAGTTCTAACAATACTTTTTAATTAAACTAATCATCTAATTGAAGTTTTTATTTTTTTTCCGAAGGTGTGGTTTAAGAACAGAAGAGCCAAATGTCGCCAGCAACAGCAGCAAAGCAGCGGACAGGCCAAACCACGTCCTACCAAGAAGAAGACTTCTCCTGCAAGAGAGACTAATTCAGAAGCCAGCACTAATGGGCAGTATAGTCCTCCACCACCTGGCACAGCAGTGACCCCCAGCTCTACAGCTAGTGCCACAGTCTCCATATGGAGTCCGGCTTCAATATCTCCCATTCCAGACCCCCTGTCTGCAGCCACCACTCCTTGTATGCAAAGATCAGCTGGATACCCTATGACCTACAGTCAAGCTCCAGCCTACACCCAGAGCTATGGAGGATCATCATCCTACTTCACTGGCCTGGACTGTAGCTCCTACCTATCCCCCATGCACCCACAGCTATCCGCTCCAGGAGCCACCCTGAGCCCCATTGCTACTCCAACAATGGGAAGTCACCTCAGCCAGTCACCTGCATCTCTGTCTGCCCAGGGATATGGAGCTTCCAGCCTTGGATTCACTTCAGTGGATTGCTTAGACTACAAGGACCAAACAGCTTCTTGGAAGCTTAATTTCAATGCCACTGACTGCCTTGATTATAAGGACCAAAGTTCATGGAAATTTCAAGTCTTGTAAAGCAGCTTGTAGACTTTACCAGCCCTAATCAACCAATCAGAGTCAACAATCAGGCGAAGGTACAATAGTGGGAAGAAGCCAGAATGCACAAACTTTGCAAAGCCAATGTCTAATATTTGGCTAGAAGAAGAGATTTTGCACCCAGAATGGACTTTAAACGTTCCCTTCTCTGGAAACAGATCGCTCTGTTCTGTAATAGACAAGGCTCAGCTTGGGATATAAAGCACTTTGAGTTAGGGTCATCATAGCTTCTGGTTATTGTCTGTTAGCTTTGTGGCATTGCTTTTGACTACTGACCATCATAACATAAAAGAACAGAACAGGCGATCTTGATTTAATTCCCAGAGATTCAATCCCGCGCCCCGCGGGGTCTCCAAACTCTGTACTGCGAAGAGTTGAAAGCACAGTTTCTAGAATTGCTATTCTTTCTATGTGAGTGAACCCTGGGTGCAGTGATTTAGTAAGTCTAGTGTTCGGCCACTAATATGTGGAATGTAATATATCTATTATGTCTATGGTATTACAGAGCTGTAGCTAGACGATCCTTCACTTGGGCCAACGATTCAGTTGGCTGCCCTAGCCCTGTATCTAAGTACCATAGCCAGGGCAGAGTGGCTTGTTGGTGCCACTCCTGACACACAGTACCCGGGCCACAGTCCTCCCTAGCTATGCTCTGTGGCATGGCTGGCAATTATAGTGTTAATTTGGACATTTAACACATTGCCAGGATCCTTACTCCAAAATGTCCGGTGTTCAGCGATTCTCACATACAATACAAGATATGCTGCAGACGTGATATACGAGTCGGGTCATGCCACAGAAGTCGGATGCATGTTGTTATTGTATAATATGTTTAAATAAAGTTTAATTTATTTCATAAGGCCGCGGCCCACGCGAAAACCGCTTCTCCCGATGCTCACACTGGAACCAACGTGTCCCTGAGTTTCCACCTTTCCTTTTTAATTGTTGTTTAATGATATAGTGCTATGTAATAGCTTGTGTGTCTGCTGCGCCAGGAGCCCCTCCCCCGTAGATCTGTTACATTATTATTAATTATTGTTATTTGGGATATTATTAAAATATGTCAGACCAGTCCTCGTGTGTTCTTCTGGGCGGACTAGATGGACCAGGTGGTCTTCTCTGACGTCACGTCTTCTGTGTTTGTCTAGTTTATTGGTGAAGGCAGCCTAGTTGTACTGGGAGCCATTCTGGTTACATCGCTCTGTGTTGGCCTTCCACTTTTAGCCGGGACCAGGAAGAAGCTAGGGTACTGCCGCCATTTCTATCAGCTATGAAGCAGGCGACCCCTCAGGCCTGGATAACGATGGCCGCACAGATGCTTTGTATAACCTGCGCTGACCAGTTGGAGCAGTCTGAGGGTCTTAGCCTACAGACGGATACTAACGTACAGGTCACTTAGTCAGAGAAGTGGTGCGACCATCTTTGTCCAGGATCGAGGGTCGCTTCAAGTCACAGTCACTCGTGTTGCTCCCTGCCTTTTACTCTCCGCCGCTGTCTGTGTGTCTCCACCTATCTTACCCTGAATTCGGCACAAGGTCTGGTCCATGTAAGGATAGAGAAGACATTAGAAAAATATATCAATGCAATAAATACAATTTTTTGCAAACAGCAAAAACATATCTGAAGCTCCCCCCCCACATGGTGGAGACAAGCCCTTAGAGCCCCTTCACACCAGCGTGTTTTCTGTCTGTATCCGGTTTCTGTTTTTTACTGACTGAATACGGCCAGATACACAAATGAGGTGTACAGAAAAAAGGAGAGCGCCCGCAGCTAGGACCTGACTCACCGGGTGTGGTGGGGTCGTCCCTGCATATGCGGGGTGCACCACAACACCCGACAGCCTGAAAGGCCTTTGTATATATGCTTCATTGGGTAAGGGAAACTCCTTGACCAACGTGGACATCCACCATGAAGAGCATGAGCTGCGGCAGTCTGATCCAAAACCGTGGTCCGGGATAGTAAGGGGGGTGAAATGGAAAAATGAAAAGGGGCAGACATCACTCAAGGACAATCCTTCATTGGGCAAACCAATCAATTGGTAGGAAAAGAATGGAAAAGGGGGCATTTATTTAGCAGGGAGGAATGTAGGCCCAGGAGGACCTTCGTCGATTCTCTGTATCCGGAACTGAAGTTATCCAAGTAGGTGGTCCAGAGATACAGGAACGTACAACTGGATGAAGGGTTAATATTTGGGACATTTATTCGAATTTAAGCCAATAAAAACAGATTTCCTATAAAACAATAATAAAAAGATAAAATAAAATAAAAACAATGAAAAACGCTGTGAAGCCAATAAAAATAACGGCATTGACACGAGGAATACTCTGCAACGTGTTCTGGGGGCAAACGATAGCCACAAAATAATACCAGACAGAAGGTACGAGTCTCCGCAGGGTGAAGGGCTTTACTCAGATATCACTGCCATACTCGCGGGTTGTTGACTCCATCTCTGAGGTCAGTGCCGGAGGATTTCCCAGGGACAATCAACCAAAGAGGGGATATTCTCATAGCTCTCCATCCCTTCAGAAGGCCCTGCGATCAGCCGACCTAACTGTGGGGCCATCACCTTGACAAGAGGCCCCACTCAATGGAGACTAACGCTGTAACCCTATGAAACCCCAACACCAACATCGCATCCATCCCAACACGTTTCTCCCGTATAGGTAGTTGGTGGGGTCATCGGGGGATATTCATAGTATGGAGGGAAAGATACAGCCACTATACCCCACTGATGTGGACATGGTGTTGGTCTTAGGGTTTTGTAGGGTTATGGCAGGGTTAGTCTCCGTTGAGTGGTTGTTAGGGCGATCGCCCCACAGTTAGGTGATCACAGGACCTTCCATAGGGATAGTGCGCTATCATAGTGTCGCCTCTATGGTTGACTGTCCTTGGAAAATCATCTATGCATGCGGTACCAACTGACATCAGAATCTGAGTCAACCAAGCGTGCAGTAATACCTGCTGTACAACCCTCGACCATCAGATGACGCATTATTGTGGGCATCCAATGTTATTAAATAGTTCTAAGTAAAAGGATATATTTTATACAACGATAACAGTAACGATAAATGTCCACAAAATGGAGAAATGGAGAAATGACGGAAAGGAAAGAATGCCGCAGAGTCCAGACATTCCATGCGCTTTGGAGGCCTTCGCTGGACTGAACGGCAGTGCGCATGCGCTCGGGCAAGCAGAAACTCCGCTGGTACAATCCAAAGATCGGAAGTGGCAAGTAGATATGGAGGTGATGCAATAACTTCTTGCCGGGCTTCACACACCGACCCGACAACCGCAGACGAGGGTTATTCATGGTGTGCATACAAATCGTAGGGTGTCGTATTTTGGCCGAATTCACAGACCCAAAATCGCCATGAAAGTCTATGAAAAATGCATTAAATTCACAGTGCACATGGATGTTACTTGGGTGTGTTACTAGAAGACAGCGAAAACAACAAAGGGACATCAGTTGGGTCTTTATTTTTCTTTTGCGCACTTGAAAAACGGATGATACACAGATGGTATACAGACATGAATAAATGCCCATATGTAACAACCACACATGTACATCTAGGGAGAGCAGTGCCCGATCATAGCTGGTTAGAAGAAGTCCCACTGCTGAGACCCCCAGTGACCAGCTGAAATGTGTATGGGAACCCACCTGCAAGTGCTCAGTCCACAGGGGCAAGTATTACACAGACCCTATTTAGCTCATCGGGCTATTCGTAAAATGTATGGACATGCCAAGTCCCCTAGGCCAAAATGAGACATGTCCTTGTAGCTGTCTCTGCTTCGGCAATAACTGGGGATCTGCTTAGGGATTTCAGGTATATGCTCCCACCCAATGTCACATTGGGCATGGAGCGACGCTATTGGTGGTTGGGTTGACAATGTAACTGTCTGACATTCACCAAATGGGCCCTATTCTAATGAATGTGACCCATGCACGATACCAAGGATATGCCTGTACAACCCCTTAGGGCCTGTTCACACTTGCACTATGGATTCCTGCTCCATTATGGGATCTCTGTTCTGACGGACCTGAATAGAGCAGAATGGACCCCAATAACTATAATGAGATCCCATCAGTTTCCATCCAGCTGTCTAACATCTCCCCGGACGACATAACATAGTATGCTGCACTGAGATCAGCGATGGACATTCACAAAGGAACCTCAGAAGTTGATGTGAGCGCAGCCTTAAATGTGCGAGGCTATCTTATGACTCCTTAATAATATGGCTGCTGGGATGTTTTTCCACAAGGGTTTTTTTTCATACACATTTGTCATCGCCATTACGGTTCAACAGACAGTAATCTAACATGTTCACCCTCTACCCCCCCCCCCCTCCCTCCCGACATTTGGCATCAGGGGGCAGTGGGGGGCCACCCATTGTCACTTACTGTCAGAGGCATCAGCTGCTGGACAGCCATCACTAGCAAGCATAGTGCCTCCTACAATGATTTCAATGACTAAAGGATAAGTACAGGAGTTGCCTTTTAGGGCCCTTCACACCAGTGTAAACGTAGATGCGTGTGTCTTTGTTCAATGAAAGTTGCGTATTTGCGCGCACAACTGTATTTTTGCTGTACTTTTTGCACACACAAGTCATGCGCAAGAAAAACGCACCAATGCTCCCAGGCAAGGAAATGGCCAATTTTTTTAAGTTGAGTGCCAGATGTGCACTTTTCCTCATAGAATCATAGATTGGTAGAGTTGAAAGGGTCCTCCAGGGTCATCGGGTCCAACCCCCTGCTCAGTGCAGGATCACTAAATCATCCCAGACAGATGTCTGTCCTGCCTCTGATAACTTCCATTGAAGGAGAACTCTCCACCTCCCGTGGCAACCTGTTCCACTCATAGATCCCCTCACTGTCTAATATCTAATCTGTGTCTCCTCCCTTTCAGTTTCATCCCATTGCTTCTAGTCTTTCCTTGTGCAGATGAGAATAGGGCTGATCCCTCTGCAGTGTGACAGCCCTTCAGATATTTGTAGACCGCTATTAAGTCTCCTCTCAGCCTTCTTTTTTGCAAGCTAAACATTCCCAGATCCTTTAACTGGTCTTCATAGGACATGATTTGCAGACCGCTCACCATCCTGGTAGCTCTTCTCTGAACTTGCTCCAGTTTGTCTATGCGGGATGGCCAGAACTGGACCCAGTATTCCAGATGAGGTCTAAGGAAGAGTAGAGGGGATAATGACCTCACATGATCTAGACTCTATGCTTCTCTTAATACATCCCAGAATTGGGTTTGCCTTTTTGGCTGCTGCATCACATTGTTGGCTCATGTTCAGTCTATGATCTATTAGTATACCCAAGGCTTTCTCACATGTGCTGCTTAGCCCAATTCCTCCCATTCTGTATGTACTTTTTTCATTTTTCTTGCCCAGATGTAGGACTTTGCATTTCTCCTTGTTAAATACCATTCTGTTAGTCGCTGCCCACTGTTAAAGCTTTTCTAGATCTTTTTGAATCCTCTCTCTTCCCTAGTGTTAGCTATCCCTCCTAGCTTTGTGTCGGCGGCAAATTTGATCAGTTTCCTATCAATTCCCTCCTCCAGATAATTTATAACAATGTTGACCCACACTGGGCCTAGGACAGAGCCTTGTGGTCCCCACTTAATACATTCTTCCACTTGGATGTGCAGCCATTTATGACCACTCTTTGAGTACGATCACTCAGCCAGTTGTGAATCCACCTAACAGTTACCTTGTCAATCCCAGATTTCGTCATTTTTTCAATAAGGATGGTATGAGATACTTTGTCAAATGTTTTACTAAAGTCAAGATATAATATATCTACCGCATTACCCCGATCAACCCAGTCGGCGATTCTGTCATAGAAGGAAATTAGCTTCATCTAGCATGACTTGTTTGTAACAAACCCATGCTGGCTCTGGTTAATTACTCCATTCTCATCCAAGTACTTGCATACATGCTGGTTAATAATTTGTTCAAAGATCTTTCCCGGTATAGAAGTCAGGCTCACAGGCCTGTAGTTTCCTGGATCCACCTTCTACCCTTTTTGAAGATAGGGACAACATTTGCCCTTCTCCAATCTTCTGGGGCTTCTCCTGTTCTCCAGGAATTTTGGATTTGGCGAGTGGTTCAGCAATTACCTCTGCTGCTTCCTTTAGTATCCTAGGATGTAATTCATCTGGACCTTGAGACTTGGGTTCATGTAAGTTAGCTAAGTGTTCCCTCACCATCTCTCTGCTTATAGATAGCCTGCATTCTTTTATTCCCCCAATAGCACAGGGAAGATCAGTTGATGTTACATCTACTTTCTGATACAAAACGGATACAAAACAGGAATTTAAAAGTTCCTCCTTCTCAACATCATTCTTAACCAATTCACCATTTTCATCTTGTAAGCATCCAATAGCATCTGTGACTTTTCTTTTGCTTTTGACCCCCAAATCCTTTTTTATTGCTTTGGCCTCTCCTACAAGCCTCAATTCATTATTAGCTTTAGGGGTGCTAAATGCGCAGGAAAATAGAGCATACTGTGGTTTTTTTGCATGACGCAATTGCGCACGCAAAATAAACGCTTGTGAGCAAATCCATGGAAAACAATGGGTTCTATTTTCTGCGTATCGTGCGCAAATTTTGTGTACGCAAATACGCCTGTATGAAGGAGCCCTAAGAGATACACAAGTTCTACTGACCCAATTATAAAGGCGCCGTGGTCCCCCCGATGCATAAGGACGCAGTTATGTGGTTCACCTCACAAATGAGCATTTAGCATTATGTATATAGATTCTGATTATCATCATTAACAGCAGTAAGGCGGCAGGCACACAGCTCTGCCATCTACTACTCTGAGATGTTCCCATCATCCGCTCCTAATTAATGTCCTTTTCTCCAGTATTTGGGTGAACTCCAATTAACCACACAGATATTTGTCAGATTCCGGGTCGGTGCAGTAAACACGGTTGTTTTCAGAGGAAAATGGGAATTAGAGGAAATCAGCTGCCCGGGATTACAGGTTTAAGATGATTGTGCAATTACTCTGCAAACAAAGGTGAATGGGCTGGTGATATAAACTGACTAATAAGCAGCAGGAAAACACTTCTCAGTGCCCTGTATATGGCATATAGGAATACTGAGAATGAGATACAGCAAAAACCCACGCAGATACAATGTAACGACTGGCATATGATGGTAGAAGTATAATCAGAAACATGGGGCGGGCAGTGGCGTCCAAAGGGGCACTAGTACTGTTGGGGGGGGGGGGGGGGGGGGCAAGAGTGCATTATTACTGTGTGGAGGCCACTAAAGAGACACAATTAATACATGGGGACACTATTACTGTGTGGAGTGCATTAAGGGGTACTTTTACTGTGTTGGGGCTTGCTTAGAGGGTACTATTAATATGTGGGGGCACTAAGGGGCCACTTATACTAAACAGGGGCAATGAGAGGGCACTTTTACTAAGTAGAGACACTAAGGAGGTACTTTTACTTTATGGAGGTTACTTATGAGGCACTTTTACTAAGTGGGGACAGTGTTTACTAAGGGGACACTATTACTGTGTGGAGAGTACTAGGGGAACTTCTACTATGTTGTGGCTTTTTCAGGGGGCACTATCACTGTGTGTGGGGCACTGTTTATGTGATGGGCACTTTCACAAAGTAGGGGTAATGTTACTACTGTAAGTGGAAATCACTAAGGGGCTCTAATACGGTGTAGGAGCAATAAGCAGTGAGGCGGCACTAGCACTGTGTGAAGACATTAGGAGAGCTATATCACTGACGTGGCACTAAGGATGCACTATTGCTGTGTGGAGCACAAGGACGGGCACATTACTGTGTAGGGAACTATTGCATCTGGTTCACTATCTGCTTTGCACTATTATTTTGGGGTTAGCCATAGATCTGACACCATTGTTTCTTTACAGTATTTGGGGTCCCTTTACTACACAGCATGTACAATAATGTGGGCACCTGGGGTAATATGGGAAGTAGCAGAATGCTACTGTTAAAGGGGTGGTAGGATCAGAGGCATAGGGGGTGGGAAATAAGTGGGGAAGGTGTAGGAAAACTGAAGAAATAAAGATGTATGAACAGCAAACTCTGCAGAGGAGCCGTGGTCTGGAGAAGCCCTTATGGCAATCTGGCTTGGAAGGAGAAGAAAATGACGAGTGAACAACTCCAATTAAAGAAGACGTTACTTGTGATTACTGGATATAACTGTACTGTCATCACTGACATGGTCTGCAGAGCTCCTGTGCACAACTGGTATCTACCACTAAATGGTCGCTGTATGGCGGTAATATTGGTTTTTGTATACTATTTTTATTCAGAATGGTGGTATCATTCAGATACTACTGTAGGTGGTCATAATATGTGGTGGGGATGTGGTAATATTATTTGGTCCTCGTATGGTGGTGGTACATACTAAGTATGGCGGTATTATTTAGAGATGTGCTACCATACAGTTTAGTTTTTATGTCAGCTTGATGATAGGGCAAAATGATGATAGGGCAAAATTATGGCTACAGGAAACCTGGATACAAGTGTTAGAGCCACAGACCTGATACAAGGTTATCCAGGACCTAAATATTAATGACCTACCCTAAGGGCGAGCACCCACTGGCGTTTGCGTTTTCCGCGGGGAAAAAACGCAGCGTTTTCGCCGCGTTTCCCGCCCGTTTTTCGCGGCGTTTTCGCGGCTTTTCCATTAATTTCCATGGAGAAAAATAAGGACACATATGCAACTGACAGCTCCTATGTTAAAAACGCAAACGCAACGCAAAAAAAACGCCAGTGGACAGGAACACATGTTATCTCTATGCCTGTGCAGGAAAAACGCAAAACGCAAAACGCAGGTAAAAAAACGCCAGTGGGTGCTCGCCCTTAGATAGGTCATCAATATCAGATTGGTGGAGGTCCAACTCTCGATACCGCCGCTGGATCAGCTTCTTGATAAGACACTTGGACAAGTGCTGCGGCCTCTTCTTTGTCCTGTGATGTCAGAAATAAATGGGACTGCGCTGCAAAACAAGGAATAGTCGCTACACAATGTATGGCACTATGACTGGGATGCGATGAAGAGGGCACAGCATTGCCCTAAGTGCCCTAGCCCCTTCAAACAGCTGATTGGCCGGTGTGCCGGGAGTTTGACCCCCACCGATCTGATACTGACTTATCTTAAGGACAGGTCATCAATATAAGAACCCTGGATCACCCCTCTAAGTGACACCAGATTCTAATTCACTCATGATCGTCAGATTCAGGTAGTTTCTGGATGAAGAATGTTTTTCACCTTGTTAACCTGCGTTATAGTCGTTATGACCATCATTAAATGGGTTGTCCCATGAAGACAAGTCCACCCATATACTCTATGACTGCACATGGACCTCATGGGTGGCCCCGCTTGGGATCCCCCTTCATGAGCTAGAACTGTTCTGTCCGTTCTGGTGGACTCGAGCATCCTTGTATTACCATTCATCTGAATGGCCGCCATATAATAGCAGTATGCCTGGCCGACTGCGGCTTCCTGTGATAAAACCAGCTGATGGCAGAGTCCCTTTAAAGCTCCAACATGGCCTCCCAGCATTTCTAGATATCTGAATAGCACGAAGGCCTATTTATGCTGCGATGTGCTTCTCTTCAGGAGTCGGGGCCAACGGCACTAATGGAGGCTGCCATGTACCATGTAATACTGCACAATATCTCCCAATAACAGCACATTCAGCAGACGTGTTTTACTTGGCGACACGCTGAAGACGCCAGCTGATATCCGTATAGCCCGACACGCTGCAGACGGCAGCTGATATCCGTATAGCCTGACACGCTGCAGACGGCAGCTGATATCCGTATAGCCCGACACGCTGAAGACGCCAGCTGATATCCGTATAGCCCGACACGCTGCAGACGGCAGCTGATATCCGTATAGCCCGACACACTGCAGACGGCAGCTGATATCCGTATAGCCTGACACGCTGCAGACGGCAGCTGATATCCGTATAGCCCGACACGCTGAAGACGCCAGCTGATATCCGTATAGCCCGACACGCCGCAGACGGCAGCTGATATCCGTATAGCCCGACACGCTGCAGACGGCAGCTGATATCCGTATAGCCCGACACGCTGAAGACGGCAGCTGATATCCGTATAACCCGACACGCTGAAGACGCCAGCTGATATCCGTATAGCCCGACACGCTGCAGACGGCAGCTGATATCCGTATAGCCCGACACGCTGCAGACGCCAGCTGATATCCGTATAGCCCGACACGCTGCAGACGCCAGCTGATATCCGTATAGCCCGACACGCTGCAGACGCCAGCTGATATCCGTATAGCCTGACACGCTGCAGACGCCAGCTGATATCCGTATAGCCCGACACGCTGCAGACGCCAGCTGATATCCGTATAGCCCGACACGCTGCAGACGCCAGCTGATATCCGTATAGCCTGACACGCTGCAGACGCCAGCTGATATCCGTATAGCCCGACACGCTGCAGACGGCAGCTGATATCCGTATAGCCCGACACGCTGCAGACGGCAGCTGATATCCGTATAGCCCGACACGCTGCAGACGGCAGCTGATATCCGTATAGCCCGACACGCTGCAGACGGCAGCTGATATCCGTATAACCCGACACGCTGCAGACGGCAGCTGATATCCGTATAGCCCGACACGCTGCAGACGGCAGCTGATATCCGTATAGCCCGACACGCTGCAGACGGCAGCTGATATCCGTATAGCCCGATACGCTGCAGACGGCAGCTGATATCCGTATAGCCCGACACGCTGAAGACGGCAGCTGATATCCGTATAGCCCGACACACTGCAGACGGCAGCTGATATCCGTATAGCCCGACACGCTGAAGACGGCAGCTGATATCCGTATAGCCCGACACGCTGAAGACGCCAGCTGATATCCGTATAGCCCGACACGCTGCAGACGGCAGCTGATATCCGTATAGCCCGACACGCTGAAGACGGCAGCTGATATCCGTATAGCCCGACACGCTGAAGACGCCAGCTGATATCCGTATAGCCCGACACGCTGAAGACGGCAGCTGATATCCGTATAGCCCGACACGCTGAAGACGGCAGCTGATATCCGTATAGCCCGACACGCTGCAGACGGCAGCTGATATCCGTATAGCCTGACACGCTGCAGACGGCAGCTGATATCCGTATAGCCCGACACGCTGCAGACGGCAGCTGATATCCGTATAGCCTGACACGCTGCAGACGCCAGCTGATATCCGTATAGCCTGACACGCTGCAGACGCCAGCTGATATCCGTATAGCCCGACATGCTGCAGACGCCAGCTGATATCCGTATAGCCCGACACGCTGCAGACGGCAGCTGATATCCGTATAGCCTGACACGCTGCAGACGCCAGCTGATATCCGTATAGCCTGACACGCTGCAGACGCCAGCTGATATCCGTATAGCCCGACACGCTGCAGACGGCAGCTGATATCCGTATAGCCCGACACGCTGAAGACGGCAGCTGATATCCGTATAGCCCGACACGCCGCAGACAGCAGCTGATATCCGTATAGCCCGACACGCTGAAGACGGCAGCTGATATCCGTATAGCCCGGCACGCTGCAGACGCCAGCTGATATCCGTATAGCCCGACACGCTGCAGACGCCAGCTGATATCCGTATAGCCCGACACGCTGCAGACGGCAGCTGATATCCGTATAGCCCGACACGCTGCAGACGCCAGCTGATATCCGTATAGCCCGACACGCTGCAGACGGCAGCTGATATCCGTATAGCCCGACACGCTGAAGACGGCAGCTGATATCCGTATAGCCCGACATGCTGCAATTCTCACAACCAATAAAATAGATCTGGTTTTCTTTTTTTGCCTTGTTGCCGGTCAGAATTACACGGCGGTGCTGCCCTCGACCCCCCGGACCCCGCCGTCCCTACACGTTAGTTTGACTTATCTAATTTAGCAAATGTCTCAATCCTCTTATGCTCTGTGCTCCCCCAGCAGATTGGTAACTGAATTAGGAGGGATTACCTATCCGGCAACATGACAAATAGGTTCTGCAATAAAGGATGACAGATGCCCGGGATCTGCAGGGGATTCTGGGTAACCACTTTTAATTAAGGAACAAACTCTTCAAAATAGAAAAATAACAGTTTGTTTATGGGGGTTTTTCTCCTTCCATGTAAATCACTGAAAACCTTCCATTAATTACATTCTTCTGCATCCCAATTGGGCAGCAAAACAAAAGCTTTTTTATTCTCCGAACCATATATGATGGAATTACTGGAATGGATGCCGATGATTTCTGCATGTTTAATACAATAACCAGAGGCTTGAGGATACTGGTGAACAACAGTCAACTTAAGTTTAGTAACCAGTGCCAGGCAGCTGCTGCAAAAGGGAAATGAAATAATGGGTTGCACCAAAAGGGGCTAAGATGCTCATGACAAGGATATATACTTTATATACCTCTATTATTAGTCAGACAGCATATGGCCTATTCCATACACTTGTACCGAGGTAGGCTGGGGATAGGCAGGCCAGAGGGTTGTAACATGTTGGTCAACTCGTGTTGGGGAGCTGAGCCGGTAACATTCTGAGTCAGGACCACATACTGATCACCTGCACACAAAGTGGTCTCACCAGCCTACAGTCTCCATGCAATAGATGGTGCAAGCCGAAGCTAGCAATGCTCCTTTAGGCTCAGCGTATACCCCCAAGCGTTGCTCCCTTGTGGAGGGTTCGGTATTTTGTCTGAACTTTAACCCCTAATCCTGTACCCACAGCAACTTGCCAGTGTCAACTTTCTGTTTTCTCTCTCCCAGGGTTGGCCAACTGTTCTTCTTATACATTTTTGTTAGTGTTGCAAGGGGAACAGCTCTAGCTCCGGCGTGCGCCTTCCACCCTTAAAGGGACAGTGCAGGCATAATCCCAAAAGAATAAAAATAACACTATATAACAGGAGAAGTCCTCCAAGAAATGTGAGACGTGGGAAAGTCCTCTTTTCCCTACACACTTTTGGGTATGTTTATGGGAATAGCTGGACTGGGGCAGGTGTAGAGGAGAGGGATCAAAGTAATTAGGGCAATGAATATATTGCAGCACCAAGAAAGATGGTGACCATGGCTCTCTGCAAGATGGTGCTGCCATGTTCAAAAGAGGTCGGGATGTTTTCCTTGGAAGACTTGTTTGGTCTTGGGCCAAATCAAGAGACAACCCCTAAGATACCGAAGTCTTCACCCTTTGACCCCACCAATTGGGATGTAGGCTTTACTTCAGGATCCTAAGGTTGTTACTCTGGACGTTGTCTGATAATGTGACAACAGACGCTACTATAGACCAAGGTGCGGTACTTGAGGGTATGAACAGAAGCGTAGTCAGATGAATTCGAGTTGGGGCAGGCAGCAGAACTTCAGAACATGGAACAAGCCAAGGTCGGGACACAGAATAGGTTCCATACAGTATAACAGGCCAGAGATTGGGGCAGGCAGCAGACAGAAGTGTGGTCAATATAAGAGGCTGGGGTCAGAAGAGGAGATTGGAATAGCTGGTCAGGAATTGTAAAATCAGACACTAGAATGGCAACTTGGGCAGGGCAAATAGACCACAAACCAGGCACTGTCCACAGGAAGAGGATGCCTGATGCAGCACAAGGGAGGAATTTGTAAGCTGTGTGCTACCCTTTAAGAGTGCAGCCGTGTCTATACACATACCCTCCAGTCCACTGTCCGAGAGGGGGCAGATACTGGAACATGGCGCCTGTTGAGGAACAGTGCAGGAAGGGGTAAGTTGCGGCTGCGGCCACAACCTGTAACTCTGCTTTCTTCATAGGCAGTATCTCGTAATAGGGAAGAGCAGTTGGAAAAAATGCAATGTTCGTGGTTATGATCCTGAGCCTTATACCGTGATGGTGGAGGGCAGGGAGGAGATCACGAGGGCCACTGATACATTAAAACAACCCCGCTTCTCTTTCTATACGCCTGCATTGTTCCAGCTTGTATGTCATATGCATGTATTTCTCTTTTGATATCCCCTATATGTGTATACTATGCAGCACTAAGCTCATAATTTCATTCTTGACTATTAATGTAAGGTGCATGAGATAGCGGATGCCATGAACAGCGGCATCCATCAGATTAAGTGATTCAGCGGTGGGTACTTCACTTACACTTGGGTAGGAACATTGTTTAAAATACTTTTGAAGTCCTTCTAAAAAGGACATTGTGGGCAACGCATTGGGAGGAGACCATGATGCTGAGCAGTTCTCCTCCAATCAGTGCTGGTAGTTCTTACTGGCCAGCCTCCCCTTCTAAAGTGTAGAAAGCCCATTTTCAGGTACTATATTAGAGAGTTCATAGAGGGGGTCTTCTGTACAGAATCATCATCTCTTGGCCAGAGCGGAGAGAAGTCTTAAAGAGTGTCTCTCACTTGGAGGAACTGTCCTGTCCTACATTATACTGACAACCTATTGATATGAATAGACATTGTGTAATGCTTCATTTTTCCTGTGGAGGCGCTGCAGGGAAACTGAACATTTAGTGCAAGGTTTTCCCACCGATTGCAGCTGATTGCTGGAGATCCAAGCAGGGGGACGCTTTGTGATCAGCTTACTGGTAAGGGACCCTCCTAACAAGTTGTGATTGTCTAAAATGGAGAGCCCTTTAAATCTTAGTTCATATACTGAGTTATTAAATGAGTTTCCACTTTGAGCAATCCCTACTTGTCAGAAGGGTCACTTGAGCCTTGCCACTTTGGGTGAGCGGCACAATGTAAGTCTATGGCCACTTGTGCGCACATGCGGGTGATATGCGATTGCAATCGGTCGGGGGGGGGGGGGGCTTACACTGCCGCCATAATGCTTATTATTAGTTCAATTAGAAGATGAAGCCACTTTACAAATATTTTTGATTAAAGAAGCACTCCGACACATTAGTGTTCTCTGGACATACGATGCTAACCTCCCAGCGGACCTCCCAGCGGACCTCCCAACGGACCTCCCAGCGGACCTCCCGCAGTGTCATTAGTTTCAGCCCGGCTCACTTGAACCAATGGCTTTAGGCAGAAGTGTGTAACTGGTATACCCTATACAAGGATGGCACTATCTAGAATGGGCATTTACTCATTACAAGACTACAGGCATGAAGGTTACCGAGGGCAACAGGTTTAGAGCGACCCTTCGGGCCTGTAGAAACAAAGATGGCCGCTTCTCTGACCACCCGATGCGCACTGTGGATTAGTTTTCATCATTATTCTAAAACCCTCCACCTGCTTTGATTACCCAATTCTGCGTACCGGAGCAGTCCATGTAGGGTCTTAGACCACCAATGCGTTGTGTGCATCAGCTAGTTGGAGAAGTGGTTCGGCCATCTTTATTTCTCCAGGCCTGGAGGGTCGCTCTAATGGTTACAGAGGCAACTAGCTTGGCAGTTTACAGTAACACAGGGGCTAATACTCTGCCCAATCTGTGGTTGCTGGTAGCAATAGTTCTCATCTTCACGGTCTCCTGTTCGCACCCCTGTGTTGTTTTACCTCAGCGCACCGTCTCTACCACAGACGCCTCAGGTGGTTCTCCACTCAGTAGGACTCGCTTTTACCCCTGGTTTTTAGCCCTACACACCAGCGGCCCTCAGTACTCAGCCCTACACACTATCGTTTCATGTGGCTCAGCCCTACCGACGTTCTGTGGACATCTGACCCCCTGCAATGACGGCGGTCTGGAGGATCAGCTGATTGGGAGGGGATCCTGAGTGGCGGACCTCCCTCGATCAATAATCGATGACCTATCCTGAGGATTTCAACAGCAAAACCCTTTTAAAGGGGGTTGTCCCAGAATTGCAACCTACCACCTCTCCAAAGGATAGGTAATAGATGCCTGATTAGTGGGTCTTACCACTGGGACTCCAAACGATGATGAGAGTGGGGGTCCAATATGTGAGGGAAGCGGCGATCAGCCATGAGAGCTGCCAGCATGTTCAGATTCTATGGGACCACCGGGGATACCAAGTGCAGCACTGGATGGTTTGTGACAACTATAACCCGGCATGTTGTATATAAGCGCCTATACAGACCGATGTGTGCAGCACATTGAGAAACAAGCATTCTGTGCGGGTCGTTACAGTATCAGAGAGATTCGGAGGGTAATTAGCATTGAACTTCCATTTCTTACAGCAATTTCCCTTTTTGTATGACTTGATTTTATCAGCATGTTTAGCCGACTGCTCTATTCTAGAATCTCAATGATACAGACATATATATATATACATGGGGCAATGTGCCCCCCTCATCCGGGTCAGTATAGCAGAAATGACTGCGCTGGACTAGTCGCTACATCGATGATACATATATATGTGTATTATGTCACAGGCGGGAGAACCGTATGCAGAATATGATAGTAGTACGGCGCCTCGGACGTGATGGACGCTGTACCCGTGGTGGCAGAGAGGGCAGTGAAGACGCTGGTAGTGGACAGGTGTGCAGGACCTAAAACTAATCTTTGAACCTGTCAGCAAGTTTAAAACTGGTGCAGAACAGGCGGACAGATTGGGATATGTAATCTTTTATTATCCCCGGGGACAGATGGAGCCATGAACAAGGAAACCTTGAGGAGGTGTAGCAAGACGCTGGCTTTATAATCCCTCGGGGAGGGGTGCCAGGGCAGCGGGGCTAAGCCTGCATTAAAGTGTGTTATTGGAAGGAAGCTCAAGAGCAGCGCTCCCAGGCAGCCGGCTGGAAGGGAAGAGTCGCTGCCACTCTTATCACAACTTCCTTCTACTGGACTTAAAGGAAAACCGTACAGGCAGGGAATAGGTTAAAATAAAAAACTATACTCCCTGCTTACAAGTCCCTGCGGTCCAGCGCAGGAGCCCCGGTCCCCACCGCTTTGGGAAGAAGCTGCAGAATCACCGCTGAAGCCAGTGATTAACCCATTAATGGCCAAGCACCGTAAATATATGGCAATTGGTCCAGGGCTTCAGTTGTAAAAGTATGGCGTGGGGTGAAAGGTTCCGCTCTCACAATGAAGCAGGAGATGGTCAGGTCCTGAGCTGTCAGACACAGACGAGGACTCAAAGGAGAAGACAGAAGCCATTTTTAACTGCTTCTGCCTTCTCTTACAAGCGCCATAGCGCTCAATAACTGCTATGTAGAGAATGCAGGAAGCGGCACTGCGGTTTCCTTATGGGACTCAGCAATCACACGATCGCCGATGACCCCTGGCATGGCAGAGCAGCCGGAGCTAAGTAGACCCCTGACCAGCTCTGCCAGTGACTAATGGCACGATAGGGAGATGCTTTCTCCTATAACTGGGACTCCTATGGATGTTGCTTCGGTGGATTCCCCAGCTACAGTAGAAAACTGTGAAATAAAAGAATGACCTTGTAAATGTCCCCGCGGGCCTTATATGACGCCGTGCAGAAGTGTGCGGGCACTGGCCACATCCTCAGGGGTTACCAGCCGATCACCAGGGCATCCACCGATCCACAGAAAAGTACTGGCACAGGCAGAATAATGCACGCCGACATTAAATGTACGGGAATAGGGTACAAGAAAAAAACAGCCATTCTCGCTGCTCAGAGGACCCAGAGGTGGGGGGGGGGGGGGGGGGTAAAGAGAAGCTGCAAAAATAAGTCAAAAAATTACAGAATATTATAAGAAGGAGCCCCCGCCCGCGCCAACAACTACCGCCATATCCGCCCCGCAATCCGAGACTATACTAATTAGACGTCAAAACGTTTGAAACTAAATGGCCAACCCGTTCCTGGGCTTTATAAGAGCAAAAATGTAAGAATTTAAAAATAAATAACTATAAATTAAAAACTTTGTTGTTTTCTTTCCCATTACCCTTAAGAAAACAAAAAAATCTGTGAAAAAAGGTCTGGAAACGAGCCGTATATGTCACAACAAAGCACAAAGAAAGAAAAATAGGGCCTTTATCACCACCACAGGCATAAAACTGCTAAAAAGCGTCTGGTCTTTTAGAATGGAAACACCCTGGTCTTTAGGGGGTAACTGAGCAGTGATGCTTGCAGTAAGTGGCACCCGACTGCTGTAGCTTTTTCTGGGACTGGAGCAGACCTGGGGCAGCTGTGATGGATTGGGGGGACCTCTGAGTGGTGAGAATGGCTTTTTATAAATGTTTAACCTATTTCCTGCCGGTACTTCTAATGTCAGCGTCCATTATTTGGCCCGTGTTAATACTTTTGCGTAGAGAGGCTGATGCCCTGGTGATCGGCTGTTTGGATCCTATTGCATGAACCGTCACCATTGGCATACATAGTAGGGGTGGCTGGGTGCTTAGCAAAGATTAAACCTTGCCCCTTATATTCGATCTGGATCATGCCAACCAGGACACTCAGTTGTTTATGCACAAGGTCCTCTCACCTAATTATAAAGTGATTGGGTGTAACCAATGGACCGCTTCCTAAAAGGGTCCCATAACAGCCGCACAGGCTGCCTCCATGCTTCTTGACCACCATTACAGTATCTTCTGAAAGATCTCAATGGGCTTCACTACAAAAATAGACTAATGGGGCGAGAAAGGAAATTAACTGGTGACCATAGGGAGCGTTACAGCAGAGTGAGCATCTCAGCAAACAGCACCCAATGTCTCAGCAACCGGGACACTGGCATGACGAAAGAGAGAAGAGGGATACCAGGGTTACCTGCAGTCATACATCAGTTGTCAGAGGGGTAGGCTTAAAATCATTTAGGCCCAATTTAGGTCAGTCACCCTCAGAGATATCTCCTGCGCAGAGAATATCCATGGACATCTCCAGATGCAGATTGTGTATATGGCAGGTTCCATAGGGGAGTAGTGGGGAGACGTGCGTGCGGTCCAACAGCACCTGAGAGGACCTACATTGATCTTGGCTGTGAGCCCCTCTGATACCCCATTAGGCAGAAGTCCAGATCCAGGTTCATTATTGATCTTATGAAAAACTAATGGAAAGGCTGGGATATGAAGGCGGGCGTAGCGTCGTCTGGCCTGGTCCGGCTACAGGTAGGTGCATTACACAGTGCAGCGGGCAATTCAGTATAAACGCTCCTGGTACGTCTGCAGAAACGAGTGATCATGCCACCAGCTGACAGCGGTATTCCTCTTCCCAGAACCTTACTATAAGTGCCCCTAACCTGGGCCACAGGCAGCCCCCAGACCTACAGCACTTATGTCCCCTAGGGTGGCCTCACATGGGCGTATGTGCACGCCCCAGGGCAACGCATTGGCACAGTGAATGAGGCACTTTAGCACATCGGCACATTGTACTGGAGTTTTTGCTCCTGCAGGGCCTGTTCATATGCGCTGGGAACCCCCCGCCGGGATTTAAAAGGCTCCTCAGCCTAATGAGGTCCAAATGTGTTCTTTTCCATGCGGTTTTGCAATGTGTTCTAGTTATGCCTTTACTTATTGTCTGTGCATTTGCGCAGCTTCTTCCCATAGATTTATATGAACATCGAGGATGTTCTATTCCTTTGGGTGCGCGAGAAATACAGGCACAAAATGTGGAAATTGAGAATGAACCGATTGATATCAAAGGGTTCAATTCTCTGCATATCGCACACGCAAATACGTGCGTTTGAAGCCGCCCTTTTATCCTTGAGCTTGTATCACACATGCAACATGCAGAACTGATGTTGGGAAGCCATGCAGTAAATAACACAACCAGGCGGGATTCCTTTTTTTAGCCTGGAAATGCACCGCCATCTAGTGGCAGCACTGATTACTGCGCTTTATATCCACCTGCAATAATTCAGTCCCTGAGATTAGGTTTTGGGGATGACGGCTGTCACCTGACCTCTGACCACTGTTTGGTGGGAAGCCCCCCGTTTATGGTGCACGCCGCCTGGACACGCGGTTGTGCTCTCACAATGCTCACGCCACGCACGTCTCTCCATCAGGGTGGATCCCTACGGGTGAGTATAATATCGGTCTGAGATTCTGGATGGCAGCTTGATGTGGTTTTGCTTAAAAAAACGCACTGAATCTATGAACTTGCATTGTTCACCTGTGTGAAAAAAATCACCAGTGCTTCCAATAGTTGCACTGGTAAATATCGCAGCGCACCCACATGCCAATCACATGACACGCGAGGCTTTGTTTAAAGATCTGACAGGAAATAAGCGATTCCTTGTGAGGAATTGCTCAAAAATCGGACATGTAGTGATTCATCAATCTGGCAGTACCGCTGCATGTGAATAAACACACTGAAGACAAACTCTATATCCTTCTTGTCCGTGTGACTCCAGACTCAGGAAGATGCCAAATGTTACATCAAGATGGGATTCGTGAGAGAGAATTGGCTAAAGAGGCCATTGCTAGCAGAACTGGATATTTGGCGCAACACTCTGGATATAGAAAAATATGGTAGATGATAAAGAGTGGAACGGGCCTGGCCAGCATGGGGCAATGCGTCTCAGGGCTCCAACCGGTCATCAGTTCAGCTGGTTGAAATATACAAACTAGCAATAAATAAGCAGTAAAGTCTATTTACTTTCATGGACTCCATTCACCGTGTGGCATGCGGCCGTGCATCACAGCTCTACTACGTGCCAAAATCACGTCCATGTGAATCAGCCCTAAGGGTCACCGATGTACCGGCGTTTGTAGTGGCCCAGAGTTTCGGGTCCCCTCCAGAACTTGCAAATGTCTGTTAAATGTATGTCTTATGTCATTTTCTGTGTATTGGCAGCTGCAGGCAAAAAGGGGTTAATGTCAGGAGAATTAATCAATCTGTCTAGTTGTCTGCTGGTCTGTGAGCAGGTGATGTGTAGGGTGAGTTAGTAGAGAGGAGAGTTAGTTGTGGGAGTTGAAGCTGGAGAAATGGAAGAAGAGGGAAGGTGGAGGAAGAGTAGATATGGAGGAGGAGGACAGATGGAGCAAGAGGAAATATGGAGGAAGAGGAGAGATGGAAGAAGAGGCGAGATGGAGGAAGAGGCGAGGTGGAGGAAGAGCAGAGATGAAGGAAAAGGAAAGATGAAGGAAGAGGAGTGATGGAAGAAGAGGAATTATGGTAGAAGAGGAGGGATGGAGGAAGAGGAAATATGGAGGAAGAGGAGAGATGGAAGAAGAGGCGATATGGTAGAAGAGGAGAGATGGAGGGAGAGGTGGAGGAAGAGGAGAGATGGAGGAAGAGGAGAGGTGGAGGAAGAGGAGAGGTGGAGGAAGAGGAGAGATGGAGGAAGAGGAGAAATGGAGGAAGAGGAGAGATGGAGGAAGAGGAGGGGTGGAGGAAGAGGAGAGGTGGAGGAAGAGGAGAGATGAAGGAAGAGGATAGGTGGAGGAAGAGGATAGGTGGAGGAAGAGGATAGGTGGAGGAAGACAAGAGATGGAAGAAGAGGAGAGATGGAGGGAGAGGTGGAGGAAGAGAGATGGAGGAAGAGGAGAGATGGAGGAAGAGGAGAGGTGGAGGAAGAGGAGAGGTGGAGGAAGAGGAGAGGTGGAGGAAGAGGTGAGGTGGAGGAAGAGGAGAGGTGGAGGAAGAGGAGAGATGAAGGAAGAGGAGAGATGGAGGAAGAGGAGAGATGGAGGAAGAGGATAGATGGAGGGAGAGGTGGAGGAAAAGGAGAGATGGAGGGAGAGATGGAGGAAGAGGAGAGATGGAAGAAGAGGCGAGATGGAGGAAGATTATTGATGGAAGAAGAGGAGAGATGGCGGAAGAGGAGAGGTGGAGGAAGAGGAAAGGTGGAGGAAGGGGAGAGATGAAGGAAGAGGAGAGATGGAAGAAGAGGAGATATGGTAGAAGAGGAGAGATTGCGGAAGAGGAGAGATTGCGGAAGAGGAGAGATGGAGGGAGAGGTGGAGGAAGAGGAGAGATGGAGGAAGAGGATAGATGGAGGGAGAGGTGGAGGAAAAGGAGAAATGGAAGGAGAGGTGGAGGAAGAGGAGAGATGGAGGAGGATTGATGGAAGAAGAAAAGACATGGAGGAAGAGGAGAGGTGGAAGAAGAGGAGAGGTGGAGGAAGAGGAGGGATAGAGGAAGAGGAGAGATGGAGGAAGAGGAGAGATGAAGGAAGAGGAGAGATGGAGGAAAAGGAGAGATGGAGGGAGAGATGAAGGAAAAGGAGAGATGGAAGAAGAGGAAATATGGAGGGAGAGGAGAGATGGAAGAAGAGGCGAGATGGAGGAAGATGATTGATGGAAGAAGAGGAGAGTTGGAGGAAGAGGAGAGGTGGAGGAAGAGGAAAGGTGGAGGAAGAGGAGAGATGGAGGAAGAGGAGAGATGGAGGAAGAGGAGAAATGGAGGGAGAGGTGGAGGAAAAGGAGAGATGGAGGGAGAGATGAATGAAGAGGAGAGATGGAGGGAGAGGTGGAGGAAGAGGAGAGATGGAGGAAGAGGAGAGGTGGAGGAAGAGGAGAGATGAAGGAAGAGGAGAGGTGGAGGAAGAGGAGAGGTGGAGGAAGAGGAGAGGTGGAGGAAGAGGAGAGGTGGAGGAAGAGGAGAGATGGAGGAAGAGGAGAGATGAAGGAAGAGGATAGGTGGAGGAAGAGAAGAGATGGAGGAAGAGGAGAGATGGAAGAAGAGGAGAGATGGAGGGAGAGGTGGAGGAAGAGGAGAGATGGAGGAAGAGGAGAGGTGGAGGAAGAGGAGAGATGAAGGAAGAGGAGAGATGGAGGAAGAGGAGAGGTGGAGGAAGAGGAGAGGTGGAGGAAGAGGAGAGGTGGAGGAAGAGGAGAGATGGAGGAAGAGGAGAGATGGAGGAAGAGGAGAGATGGAGGAAGAGGAGAGATGAAGGAAGAGGATAGGTGGAGGAAGAGAAGAGATGGAAGAAGAGGAGAGATGGAAGAAGAGGAGAGATGGAGGGAGAGGTGGAGGAAGAGGAGAGGTGGAGGAAGAAGAGAGATGGAGGAAGAGGATAGATGGAGGGAGAGCTGGAGGAAAAGGAGAGATGAAGGAAGAGGAAATATGGAGGAAAAGGAGAGATGGAAGAAGAGTCGAGATGGAGGAAGATGATTGATGGAAGAAGAGGAGAGTTGGAGGAAGAGGAGAGGTGGACGAAGAGGAAAGGTGGAGGAAGAGGAGAGATCGAGGAAGAGAAGAGATGGAAGAAGAGGAGAGATGGAAGAAGAGGAGAGATGGAGGGAGAGGTGGAGGAAGAGGAGAGGTGGAGGAAGAAGAGAGATGGAGGAAGAGGATAGATGGAGGGAGAGCTGGAGGAAAAGGAGAGATGAAGGAAGAGGAAATATGGAGGAAAAGGAGAGATGGAAGAAGAGTCGAGATGGAGGAAGATGATTGATGGAAGAAGAGGAGAGTTGGAGGAAGAGGAGAGGTGGACGAAGAGGAAAGGTGGAGGAAGAGGAGAGATCGAGGAAGAGGGGAAATGGAGGAAGAGGAGAAATGGAGGGAGAGGTGAAGGAAAAGGAGAGATCGAGGGAGAGATGAAGGTAGAGGAGAGATGGAGGAAGAGGAGAGATGGAGGAAGAGGAGAGATGGAGGAAGAGGAGAGAAGGAGGAAGAGGATAGATGGAGGGAGAGGATAGATGGAGGGAGAGGAGAGGTGGAAGAAGAGGAGAGATGGAGGAAGAGGAGAGATGAAGGAAGAGGAGAGATGGTAGAAGAGGAGAGATGGAGGGAGAGGTGGAGGAAGAGGAGAGATGGAGGAAGAGGATAGATAGAGGAAGAGGAAGAGGATAGATGGAGGAAGAGGATAGATGGAGGGAGAGGTGGAGGAAAAGGAGAAATGGAAGGAGAGGTGGAGGAAGAGGAGAGATGGAGGAGGATTGATGGAAGAAGAAAAGACATGGAGGAAGAGGAGAGGTGGAAGAAGAGGAGAGGTGGAGGAGAGGAGGGATAGAGGAAGAGGAGAGATGGAGGAAATGGAGAGATGGAGGAAAAGGAGAGATAAAGGAAAGATAGAGGAAAAGGAGAGATGGAGGGAGAGATGAAGGAAGAGGAGAGATGGAGGAAGAGGAAATATGGAGGAAGAGGAGAGGTGGAAGAAGAGGCGAGATGGAGGAAGATGATTGATGGAAGAAGAGGAGAGTTGGAGGAAGAGGAGAGGTGGAGGAAGAGGAGAGATGGAGGAAGAGGAGAAATGGAGGGAGAGGTGGAGGAAAAGGAGAGATGGAGGGAGAGATGAAGGAAGAGGAGAGATGGAGGAAGAGGAGAGAAGGAGGAAGAGGAGAGAAGGAGGAAGAGGAGAGATGGAGGGAGAGATGGAGGAAGAGAAGAGATGAAGGAAGAGGAGAGATGGAGGAAGAGGAGAGATGGAGGAAGAGGAGAGGTGGAGGAAGAGGAGAGGTGGAGGAAGAGGAGAGATGAAGGAAGAGGAGAGTTGGAGGAAGAGGAGAGATGAAGGAAGAGGAGAGATGGAGGAAGAGGAGAGATGAAGGAAGAGGATAGCTGGAGGAAGAGGATAGCTGGAGGAAGAGAAGAGATGGAGGAAGAGGATAGGTGGAGGAAGAGAAGAGATGGAGGAAGAGGATAGGTGGAGGAAGAGAAGAAATGGAGGGAGAGATGGAGGGAGAGATGAAGGAAGAGGAGAGATGGAGGAAGAGGAGAGAAGGAGGAAGAGGAGAGAAGGAGGAAGAGGAGAGGTTGATGAAGAGGTGAGGTGCAGGAAGAGGAAAGGTGGAGGAAGAGGAGAGGTGGAGGAAGAGGAGAGATGGAGGAAGAGGAGAGATGGAGGAAGAGGAGAGATGGAGGAAGAGGATAGATGGAGGGAGAGGTGGAGGAAAATGAGAGATGGAGGGAAAGATGAAGGAAGAGGAGAGATGGAGGAAGAGGAAATATGGAGGAAAAGGAGAGATGGAAGAAGAGGCGAGATGGAGGAAGATGATTGATGGAAGAAGAGGAGAGTTGGAGGAAGAGGAGAGGTGGACGAAGAGGAAAGGTGGAGGAAGAGGAGAGATGGAGGAAGAGGAGAAATGGAGGAAGAGGAGAAATGGAGGGAGAGGTGGAGGAAAAGGAGAGATAGAGGGAGAGATGAAGGTAGAGGAGAGATGGAGGAAGAGGGGAGAAGGAGGAAGAGGAGAGGTGGAGGAAGAGGAGAGGTGGAAGAAGAGGAGGGATAGAGGAAGAGGAGAGATGGAGGAAGAGGAGAGATGGAGGAAGAGGAGAGATGGAGGAAGAGGAGAAATGGAGGAAGAGGAGAAATGGAGGGAGAGGAAATATGGAGGAAGAGGAGAGATGGAAGAAGATGATTGATGGAAGAAGAGGAGAGATGGAGGAAAAGGAGAGGTGGAGGAAGAGGAAATATGGAGGAAGAGGAGAGATGGAAGAAGATGATTGATGGAAGAAGAGGAGAGATGGAGGAAGAGGAGAGGTGGAGGAAGAGGAAAGGTGGAGGAAGAGGAGAGATAAAGGAAGAGGAGAGATTGAAGAAGAGGAGATATGGTAGAAGAGGAGAGATTGCGGAAGAGGAGAGATGGAGGGAGAGGTGGAGGAAGAGGAGAGATGGAGGAAGAGGGAGATGGAGGAAGAGGAGAGGTGGAGGAAGAGGAGAGATGGAGGAAGAGGATAGATGGAGGGAGAGGTGGAGGAAAAGGAGAAATGGAAGGAGAGGTGGAGGAAGAGGAGAGATGGAAGAAGAGGAGATATGGTAGAAGAGGAGAGATGAAGGAAAAGGAGAGATGGAGGGAGAGATGAAGGAAGAGGAGAGATGGAGTAAGAGGAAATATGGAGGAAGAGGAGAGATGGAAGAAGATGATTGATGGAAGAAGAGGAGAGATGGAGGAAGAGGAGAGGTGGAGGAAGAGGAAAGGTGGAGGAAGAGGAAAGGTGGAGGAAGAGGAGAGATAAAGGAAGAGGAGAGATTGAAGAAGAGGAGATATGGTAGAAGAGGAGAGATTGCGGAAGAGGAGAGATGGAGGGAGAGGTGGAGGAAGAGGAGAGATGGAGGAAGAGGGAGATGGAGGAAGAGGAGAGGTGGAGGAAGAGGAGAGATGGAGGAAGAGGATAGATGGAGGGAGAGGTGGAGGAAAAGGAGAAATGGAAGGAGAGGTGGAGGAAGAGGAGAGATGGAGGAGGATTGATGGAAGAAGAAAAGACATGGAGGAAGAGGAGAGGAGGAGGAGAGATGGAAGAAGAGGAGAGGTGGAGGAAGAGGAGGGATAGAGGAAGAGGAGAGATGGAGGAAGAGGAGAAATGGAGGAAGAGGAGAGATGGAAAAAGAGAAGAGATCAAAGAAGAGGAGAGATGACAGCATGCACCTGCACAGCTGATCGGTCGGTGTCCCCAGCGACGGACCCCAGCTGATCAACTATTGATGACCTATCCTGAGGGTAGATCATCAATAATATTCTCCATGGAAAACCCCTTTAAGCAAAGCACTTAGAAGGTGTATGGAGACACCTAGGAGGTGAGGAGACCTACAAGGCCATGCAAGCTCCTCTGGGAAATATATGCAAATAAGAAAGATGGAAAATACCTCTGCAGCGCCTCCTGTTGGAGAGCAACATGCCAGCAAATCAGTGTCAGACCCTTTAGGCAAGTCTTTATAACAATGATTAGGAACTGACCATAAGCCAGAAAACCATACTTAGACAGCTGTTTTGGGAGATTTTTCCCCACACCCTTCCTGGCCCATGTCTATAGGCGTCTCACCAGTCTAGCCAGAAACCTACTGCACACTGATAAGGAGCAATCACCACGAAACAGCTGTCTGTGAATGGTTTTCTGGTTTGTGGTCAATTTACAAATATTGTTATAAAGACTTATTTAACCCCTTCACACTGCAGGGTGCACATTTATGTCATGCAGTGTCGGGGTATTTATGAAAGGAGATCGCAAGGTGATCTCCCATCATACATCGCAGCTGCTGGCTGTTTCTGACAGCCGACACCTGGCGGTAACAGCTCTGATCAGCCGTGCAGCTGATCAAAGCTGTTAACCATTTAAACGCCACTGTCAGTTCTGTTAGCAGCATTTAAATCCCCCAAACGATGTTCGGGGGTCCCGTATGGCCCCCCATGATGAGATTGCAGGGAGCTGTGTGGTGTCATGGTAGCTGGGGGCCTTCCGAAAGGCCCAGGGCTGTCATGGCAGAATGCCTATCAAGCTGTTTTTGTGGGGTTGCTTGGTAGGCTGCCTGCCAGATCGCAGTATGATGTAATGCTGTGGCATTACATCATACTGCAGGAGCGATCAAGATATCGCATGTTATGGTCCCCTGTGGGGACTAAAAAAAAATGTAAAAACAAGATCAATAAAGTTTTACCAATGGTAAAGAAAAACGATAATAAAAGTTTAAATCACCACGCTTTTGCCATATTTATAATAAAAGAATCTATTTGGTATTGCTGCGTCCGTAAAAGTCCGATCTATCAAAATAACGCATTATGAATGTTGAAGAACGCCAGAAATGCACTTTTTTGGTTACCCTGTCTCCAAAAAAAATGCAATAAAAAGCGATCAAAAAGTTTTATGTATTCCAAAATGATACCAATGGAAACTACAGGACGTAACGCAAAAAGTAAGCCCTTCCACAAGTATGTCGACAGAAAAATAGAAAAGTTATTGCGCACAGAAGATGGCGGCAAAAAATAATTAAAAAAATAAAATATCTTTGAAAAAAAATAAAAGTACAGCAAAAACACGAACCGTATAAGTCTGTTATGGCAGCAATCGTACTGAGGCAGGTTGTGGGCCGCAGAAACAAGATGCACCTAAAGATGTCGGAATGGCGTTTTTTTCATTTTTTGAGAATTCTTTAGAAGTTTTTCAGTACATTAAATGGCCCCATCGAAGAATAGAACTCGTCCGGCAAACAACAACCTGCAGACGGCGACGGCGAAATAAAGGAGTAACCATTGTTTAAAAGGGGGGAGGAAAACAAAAGGGCGGCGTCATTAAGGGGTTAAAGCGTCTGCAGTTGATTTGCAGGAATGCTGCCATCCAATAGGTGGCGCTGCAGAGGTATTGTTCCATCGTCCTAATTTGAATGAATTTTGGTACACGTTTCTGTGTCACTTGTTCTAGAGGGCTTTGCGATACAGAAATGTCCCCCTCCGCCACGACCAAAACTAGCTAAATCATTACAAAGCCGATGCCTTTAGTTTCACGCGTTGTTTCTTAATGACATCATCTGATATTTGCCCTGAAGGCTACGAAATATTAAGCACCAAAGGTGCCGACGAGCCGAGAATTCTGTATCCAACCTGCTAATGTGTATATATAAAGGGGAAAGCCCTCACTGACTGACTGACTCGCCACTAATTCTCTAACTCCCCGGTGTCGTACAAACATGAAATGTGGCCCGCGCATTCTTTAGGAAAAGTAAAGGAGTCACAACTCAATTATATAATACTAATTGCAAAAGTAAGTGCATCCCTATGCAATGTATCTAATATAATTTTCCAACTTCTCGTTATCGTACAAACATGAAATTTAGCAGGAGCATTCTTTAGGTCCCAAGTGAGTAAAGTAAAGGGGTCACATCTAGAAAATTACATGCTAATTGCAAAAGTAAGTGTACCCCTATGAAATATGCCTAATCTGATTCTCTAACTTTCCGATGTCGTACAAACATGAAATTTGGCAGGAACATTCTTTAGGTCCTAAATAGGAAAAGTAAAGGAGTCACAACTCGATTATTCAATGTTAAGTGCAAAAGTATTAGCACCCCTATGTAATGTACCTAATCTAATTCTCTAACTTCCCGGTGTCTTACAAACTCTAAATTTGGCACAATGATTCTATAGGTTCTAAATAGAAAAAGTAAAGTGGTTTCAACTTAATTATTCAATTCTAAGTGCCAAAGTAAGTGAACTCTTATGTAACTTCCAGGTGTTGTACAAGCGTGAAATTTGGCACGAGCATTGATTTTATTTTAATGCAATAGTATTTCAGGCATATAAATTTACGCGTCCAAATAGGACTGTTTAAGGCATTTAAACGTCTATTCCTCCTCTGCCCCTTAAGGATATCGTAGAACTAGGTTAAACTACTTCACCTGAAATCTTAGTTTCTCTACATTTACTCCAGACATTGCATAGAGGAAGCATATGCAAAGACAAAGGAAAAGTACGAAAGTACAATGCTTATTGCAGTAAATTTAGAAAAGGGGAAGTGATAAGAAGAAGAGAAGAAGGAGGGTGGGGTCTAGAGCAGGGGTGTCAAACTCATTTTCACCGAGGGCCACATCAGCCTTATGGGTGCCTTCAAAGGGCCGATTCTAATTGTAAAACAGTAAAGTAGAAGTGAATCCCACAGTGGCCTGATTGGTAGTAAGGTCCTCCATAGTGGCCAGTGACGCACACATTTTGCGCATACTCACGCACACCATTCGGCGCAGACGCACGCACACCATGCTGCGCAGACGCACGCACACCATTCTGCGCATACAGACGCACACTATTCTGCGCATACACACGCACAGACGCACACCATTCTGCGCAGACGCACACCATTCTGCGCATACAGACGCACACCATTCTGCGCATACAGACGCACACCATTCTGCGCATACAGACGCACACCATTCTGCGCAGACGCACACCATTCTGCGCAGACGCACACCATTCTGCGCAGACGCACACCATTCTGCGCAGACGCACACCACTCTGCGCAGGCGCACGCACACCACTCTGCGCAGGCGCACGCACACCATTCTGCGCAGGCGTACGCACACCATTCTGCGCAGACGCACGCACACCATTCTGCGCAGACGCACGCACACCATTCTGCGCAGACGCACACCATTCTGCGCAGACGCACGCACTCCATTCTGCGCAGACGCACGCACTCCATTCTGCGCAGACGCACGCACACCATTCTGCGCAGACGCACGCACAGACGCACACCATTCTGCGCATACAGAGGCACACTATTCTGTGCAGATGCACACCATTCTGCACATACACATGCACACCATTCTGCGCATACACACGCGCAGACGCACACCATTCTGCGCAGACGCACACCATTCTGCGCATACAGACGCACAGACACAGACCATTCTGCACATACAGACGCAGACCATTCTGCGCATTCACACGCACAGGCGCACACCATTCTAAACATATACGCACGCTATTAGACATATATACATACAGACACACACATATATACATACAGACACACACATATATACATACAGACAAACACATATATACATACAGACACACACATATATACAGACACACACATATATACATACAGACACACACATATATACATACAGACACACACATATATACATACAGACACAATTGCACACAAGGACACTTCTGCATTTTGATACACATATTTATACTTACCTGCATCCAATATGGTCCCACTGGCTGGTATACTGGCTGCTCTCAGTCCTTCTTGCGCCAGTGAGAGGAGGTCAGCGCTGACCAGGCTCTCACCCTGGAGCTGCTCCTCCTCAGCGTCGCTCTCCTGCTGCACAGATCATGTTCTCTGCAGTCTTCTTCCCTCCTCCGCGGCCGTTGTCAGTCTGCTATCAGCACTCCTCTATTACTGTCTGCACTAGACAAAACAAGCTGAGTGAAGATCGCCTACTGACTTCAGCACGGAGGTGAGGGAACTTACTGCACAGCCGGCGGGCCACAGAAAATGAGGCGGCGGGCCGGCCCGCGGTCCTTGTGTTTGACACCTGTGGTCTAGAGGATTAGAGTGAGGGAGAGGCAATTAGATAGGCGACACATCTGTGTAAAATGTAATAATAATAATCTTTATTTGTATAGCGCCAACATATTCCGCAGCGCTTACATAGACAGGGGGGACACAGAAAGACAGAAGGACAAACATTACAGAACCACGGTTACATAGTAATCAGCTGATGGAAACAATAGGGGTGCGGGTCCTGCTCCAACGAGCTTACATACTACAAGTAATGGGGGGATACAGAAGGTAAAGGGGCTGGAGATGTGCAGGTATGGCAGGGTGGAGATGTGCACGGTATGGCAGGGTGGAGATGTGCACGGTATGGCGGGGTGGAGATGTGCCTGGTATGGGGAGTGGAGAGTGAGGGATGCTATACACAGACAATGGTCAGGCTGTATAGTGGCTAAATCAGGGAGCATGTTATCAGGGGCGTACAGCGGGGTTTGTTTAGGGAATTCGGTATGCCTCCCTGAAGAGGTGCGTTTTTAGAGCACGCCTGAAGTTCTGCGAGTCCAGGATTGCTCGGGTAGCCTTTGGTAGTGCGTTCCAGAGGACCGGTGCTGCTCTGGAGAAGTCTTGGAGGCGGGAATGAAAAGTTCGAATTAAAGGGGCGCTCAATCTGGTTTTGTTAGCAGGTCGTAGGGCATGGACTGGGTGGTGGATTGAGATGAGGGGTACAATATAGGGGGGCGCTGCGCTGTGGATGAGGGATACAATATAGGGGGGCGCTGCGCTGTGGAGGGCTTTGTGGATGAAGGTAGCGAGTTTAAATTGTATTCTGTATGTAACGGGCAGCCAGTGCAGTGACTGGCACAGGGCAGAGGCGTCTCAGTAGCGGCTGGACAGGAAGATGAGCCCGGCTGCCGCATTCAGGATGGATTGGAGGGGGTAGAGTCTGGTGCAGGGGAGGCCGATCAGCAGCGAGTTGGAATAATCGAGCCGGGAGTGGATGAGGGCAATAATAAGTGTTTTTAGCGTGTCCACAGTGAGAAAAGAGCGGATTGTTGTGATGTTCTTGAGGTGCAGCTGACAGGTTCGGGCCAGAGATTGGATGTAGGGGGTGAAGGAGAGATCAGAGTCGAATATGACCCCAAGGCAGCGGGCGTGTTGTGTGGGAGTTGAATTTGTACATAATATATTAAAGTATGTCATCTTATAAGCCGTATTCATCTTCACTCATTTCGGGTAGCAGTAGTACAGTATGCATATTTTAGGCAATGTTGTTTAATAGGTATGTTGAGTATTGTTGCCATGGAGACTATATTTCCAGAAACATCTCATGTGCTCCGTTTTCCTGAACAGGATTGGACTCTGTGCTTTAGCATCTCACCGGCAAGTTGTATCTTGTCAATAAGTTTACGGGAGGAAACCATACCCAAAACTGTGAGGTAGATGTTTTTGTGATGGAGATCATTCAGTGTCCTAGGGTATTTATTCTATTGGAATACATAGGGAAGGAATGAAAGTTCGGATGAGGAGTACAACTAAATACGGGGTGGAGACGACCGTCGGTAGCTGCGGTTCGACTGTCCCTTTGTTTTGAGTGGCCCCTCAATGCTTCGGGAATGGGCGGAGGACATTGTCTCCATTAGAATGGGCTCCCTTGGGATGCTGATGCGCGTTGGACTCCTTGAATTCCACTCCCTTCCAGAGGTTGAGTGTTGAGTTCCACTTTCCATCGGAGGGAGGCTTTTCTGTGCGACAGAATCTCAGGGGCGAACTGTATTTATGTTAGGCTGCCTGTCCACGGGCGAGTTTTCATTGCGTTCCGCGTGGCGATAATCCGGCCGCGGGGAACGCAGTGAAAGTTCTCTATAACATTGCTGTGGAGAGCGCAGCCCCCCTGTCCACGAGCGAAGAATCATTGCAATTCTCCGCGGTCAGCCTATCTGTTAGATAGGCTGACTGGCGGAGAACCGTCTGTAGGCGCCTGCTCCCGGGCGGCGGCTCACGCAGCAGATCTCTGCCGCGGGATACCACAACACCCGTGGACAGGCAGCCTTAGTAGGTTTTAGGTGAGCAAACCAGGTGACGACACGGGCAGACTGGACTGTCAAACTTTCTATTTTCTATGAAGACAGCAAAAAGAGATCTTGAAACCATGAAGAACGGATATAGAGAATTGTCCAATTGTCATCATACTAGACTGATGCAAAGTTCGGTATGCGAATATACAATGGGTCCATTCGCATCGGCGGTGTTCGCCTGCCATGGCGCCGTGTTGTGATGCAGCCTATTCTTTCTTTTTGTGATATTGCCCATTGTCTCCAATGGGGCCGGCGGCAGAGGATTCCTTCGGCCCCGCGGGGATGTCAGGCTGCTTCCATCTGAAAACGCTTCGCATTGAGGGGTTTCCACATGGATAGCATGGGTGATATTGCCCTGATAGTGTGAAGGAGCCCTGACTCTCCCTAGACGTGGCAGAGGAGCTTTGATCTTCCCGACAAGTCGCTCAATGTATCAAACTCTAATTCCATGATTTTACAGCGATGGTGAGGATCCCACAAATCTAATGATACCAAATACTGCAATACGTCCCACTGACTCCTGAGATATGCCGTGTACATAGAGACAGACGCACAGCGAAGGGTTACATTTCCGGTCATGTATCATCTGCTCTGAAGCAAAAACAGAAGCTGAGCTTGCAACTTCTGGAGTCAGTACAAAGTTGGCGGAGTCATGTGATAATGTGTCATGTGACGGGGAGCTCACTGTGAGTAGGAAGCTGGGCTTTGTGTTTCGCTCTCGCCTTCCCATGATGATCACCCTGGGGCTGCAGCTTCTGCTTGTTCTGCTCCTCGGCGGGGCGGACGGTGGTGAGTTTCATACTTATTGCACGCCTCCACAAGTGATGACCGTTGGCGTTATCTGCGGGTTTGTATTATTGTATGATATGACGCAGCGCTGACCGATATCACACAGACGGCACCGGTCTTATGTATTCTTTTCACAAAAAGTTGCGGATAACTTGTGCCAATTGCCAAACATTAGGAAGCCGCTGCTGCGGCCATTCATGTTGGGGCGCGTCCTGTCTGCGTTACACCGACCCTCTACACCCGGGGGTTTCATCACGCAGACTGGTGGTCGGTGGGTAAATAAGTTGCAGCGACTTCTGTTCGGTGTTCCTGGTATGAGCGATATCTTGGCAAACGAATGCCCGTCGTTGGCACGCTTCAGTGACCTTTCTGAGCGATTATCTGCATGACGCTGCTTGATGTGAAGCTCCCATAGGCTGCGCTCACACGGCCGCATGCCTAACACCCTGCGGTCAGCCGGTCAATCGCCGCATATGGCAGTGATATTGCACTGCACATGACAGCGTAGCTCATGCCACTGTCATGCCACATATGCCACCCGTTGGTAAATACATTGCGTGTGGACGGCGTTGATTACGCACCCATAGAGAATAGTGGGCTTCCTTGCATGTCGTACGTACAAAATACAACATGCTGTGTTTTTTGCGCTTGCGTATTATGCAATGCTTCCACGGACATGTGAGCGACACCGTGTAAGACGATATATTTGATTCCCTACGAATTACGGCATATCACGTGTGGACATCGTGTGAGCTCAACCATAGGCTATAATTCTGTATCAACCAGAAGTCGCTGGTAGTGTAAATGGCGCGGGCGCCCGGACGGGGAGAACACAAGGATGATCTAAGTGGTTGTAAGTACGTTTATGTTCTATAACGCATGGTACGTTCCGCTCACCTGTCGGCGACACCTTTCTGAGGGCCTGTTTGAAGCCTCCATCACCGAATCCCTTTCTAAACACAGGACAGAGCGGCGTCGCATGCTGCGCTACCTCGTCCGGTACAAAGCTGCAAGCCCGGCCACAAACCAATCTAAGACCGCTCCAGCCAATGGGGTCACTTCGCTGCAGTTTGGTTCTGTCATATAACTGATTCATTCGGCAAGGGGTTACTGTCCCCCCAAACAGAGCAGGAAGCCCCCGGCGCTGGAGGGCACTGGCGGTGTACAGGGTTGTGGCTGTGACTCTGCTGCGCTGTGTTTTTGTATCTCTTTTTGTGCTGTGGCAACAGTGTTGCTTTCTGCTGAAGCGTGAACATTGGTTAAGCCCGTTCACATCTGCGCCGATGCGGCACAAAATACCGGATGAAATAGCGCAGCATGCAGCGCCTTTTCTTTTTGTAAAATGCCCGGCTGCTGAGCGGAAACCAAACAGACCCCATTATAGCCGACTGTCCAGGGGCGTTGCCATAAACCGCCGGGGATTTCTGCCGCAGAGGAGCGTTATGTCACCACAATTTTTCGCGATGAACCTATCATTATGACCACGATTTTCCGCTCGTGTACATCAAGTTGCGCTTCCCATAGTTATCCTATGGAAAGCGTTCATCGCGTTACCCACGTGCGGATTATTGCCGCGGCTAACGCAGTGAAATATTGCAGGAGGCCTTAGACTGCTTTCACATCTGCGTTGGGGGTTCCTTTTTCCTGCCTTGTTGGGGGAGCAGGAAAGGGGAATTCCCTGGCCGAACGGAATCCATCTTAAGACGGGACTGAACCGCGCCGGACAGACCCCACTATAGACCCTATAATGGGCTCCATTTGGTTTATGCTCAGTAGTCCAGAATTTTACTGGATGAGAAAGCGCTACAAGTAGTGCTTCTTCCCCTGATATTTTGTGCCAGATCTGCGACAGAATTTCCCAATGAAGGTTCGAGCACAAATGCGAAAGCGGCCTAAACTGAAGCACCTGGGTCCCAATACAAAGTGTGTAACAGGACCCCCACCTGCCATGTATCATTTGTAATACTGGCGTCTTTTTATGTGGCAGAGAGGGCATGTGAGCCCCCTAGGGCCGCAGGGTGCGGCTGCTACCCCCTAGGGCCGCAGGGTGCGGCTGCTACCCCCTAGGGCCGCAGGGTGCGGCTGCTACCCCCTAGGGCCGCAGGGTGCGGCTGCTACCCCCCCAGGGCCGCAGGGTGCGGCTGCTACCCCCCCAGGGCCGCAGGGTGCGGCTGCTACCCCTACACCCAAGGATCACAGTCCCTGTGATATGCTGATGGCTCCTCCAGGCTATGGTGAGCAGTCTGATGAAATGACTAGTAATTCATGCCAGAGCCGGATGTTGGTTGTGCAGCGCTGATCATGCTTGGGCTTTGCGCCCCTCATGTTTGGTGATGGATGACAGTTCCTGCATGGCTTCCTGTTCAGGTATATTAGTTACAAGAAGCAGAACATGACTCTACGTGGGCGTCTGAGCAACAATGAAGGAATTCAGACCTAAAGAGAGTAGACCTTTACACGCAGCTCCACCTTATGGAGCAATCATACAGGCAGTTAACCGTGCCCGCTGTGTGTCGTGATGCTGCCAGGCGCCATATCACAGCATATACTATTCTCATACGAGCTTCGCACGATAATAGAACGCGCAGATGTGTGGTTTTTTTAGCATGTTGCAGAGTTTTTTATCGCACCCCATCACTGTGATGAGGTGCGCAAAGATAGAGCAGACAGCGCTCGAAAATTGCGTCGTTCGAGCACTGGTCTGCGAAGCCCCATTGAAGTCAATGGCAGTGTTGTATCGCGGCGTTTGAAATGGCGTGCTAATTGTGGTAAGAATCGGTCTGTGTCAGAGCCGCCTGAGGCCGATCACACCCGCCGCTTTTTGCCGAGGTGTTCTGAGCAGCGCTCTAATGGCGGTACAACATTCCCATTGATTTCAATGGGGCCTCGCAGACCTGCGCTCGAACGCAGCACTTCTGATGCTGTGGTTTTCTAACCTTGTCTGTTGTGGTGTTCTGCGTTTTCATGTTTCCTAATACACCTCATCCCCCTTCACAATGACGGGGCCGATTAAGGAGCGCTGTCAAACACCCTTACAGGAGCCCAAAAATGCCGCCCAAAATCGCTGTAAATTTGAGTGCCGTTTTCTAAACATGTGTGAGCGCGAGCGGCCCTACTGTCACCCATGTGGACACACCCTTATGCAATCCAATTGTCCTCAGCAGTATATACGTGTGTGTGTAGTATATATTAAGCAGTATGTCCCCATGGCCAGCCTGACTCTGCAGTGTCCTTCTTCTGTATGGATGTCGGTGACTGACCTTCTCCCTGTTCATTTTAGGCTGGAACCAAAGACAGATCCGAAAAAAAGTCCATCAGCTGCGAGAGGTCCAGAACTATAAAGACTTCTACAGCCGTCTTGGGTTTCCTAAGGCAGCTTCCTTATATGTGCCCCCAATAGAAGGCTTTCTAACGCAGCCGCTCGACCACTTCAACCGGAGGAATAATGACACATATAGGCAGGTAAGGCTGCTTCCCAAGCTGCTCATCGGATATTCATCGTGACCTGGAAACCCCTTTAATAAACATTAAGCCTGGGTTCACACAGGGCGGATTTGCTGCAGTTTTTCCGTTGCGGTTTTGCCGTAGAAGAAAAGCTTCTGCGGCAAAACCGCTTCAAAGGTTAATTTTGGCTTGCGGATTTTCCTGCAGATTTTCTTGCAGAAAAATCCGCAGCGTTTTACTTTTTGCTGCGGATTTTGCTGCGTCCATAGAGGTCTAGGGACAAAAAAAGCGCTGCGGAAAAGACGGAGGAATGGACATGCAAATGCAGCGGTTTTGCCGCAGTGCGGATATGCAATGGCAATCCGCGGCAAAACCGCAGCAAATCTGCCCTGTGTGACGTCAATAGGTCCCTGCATTAACCTATCAGGACATCATGGAGGACGACTCCTCTGTAGCTTCCTAATTATATAGTATGGCGTGCGCACGCAATGAAAGAACTTGTGTCTGATTGGTTTATCAGTCTTGAGTCTCTACCAGCTCTCTGGCGTTACAATCCCGGAGCCCTAATTTATTAAAGCACATAATACCTGCCCGTTATGGGCGTATAACAGATTACATAGTGGTATATACTTCTTGTTATTCGTTAGGCTATATGGAGTCTCCACCCTCCCCAGGCCCGTGTACAAACTAACCTTTGTCTCCTCACCATGCGGTCAGTCAAAGACCAGTTCCTTTGCCTCAGAAGTTGAGAAGAGGGGGGGAAGGGCTAGAGAGAAACCCAAGATATACTTTCAGCTTCACTGCATACCTATGTAATTTAACCCTAGAGAGGCTGCACGGGAACCTAGACTTATATTGGGCTAATATATATATATATATTTCATCATGCCATTGTCCAGCAATTGCCATAACGAATGATGCGGCCATCAGCCTCTGCAGAGTCAAATCACTACAGCTGTGTAATACATCTAGTTTATACAGATCAATAGACATTTTACGCTAACCAATCATCACTTCTACTACAAGGGGTGTGGCCTAAACTGCGCCAACATTTTGGCATTTTATTTTCTAAATTAAGCCAACTAATAGGTGGTCTGAACTTCATTTATCAGTCAGTGATAAACCTGGTGCACCTTAAGACAGTCTAGTGTAGAGATGCTTTTACACCTAAGGATTTATCGTTCGCACGAGTGAATGAAGTCAGTGTACCCTTTAGATCGTATTAGTGAATAAGCCCCATTATGTCCACTTATTACATGATCACTTGTTCATTATCCCTCGGAGCGATATCTGCTTATTGCTGGGGGGAGGGGTCCGGATGGGATCACCCATTAATTGTCCATGCCAATCCCATGTGCTTTTCTTTAAATCCTCTGTAGAGATATTGGATAAATGAAGAATTTTGGAAACGCCCAGATGGACCGGTCTTCCTGCTGATTGGAGGAGAAGGTGCAGAGTCTGAATTCTCAGTCTTAGCCGGTTGGTACAATGCACTGCTCCTTATTCTCCACGTCTGCCTAGTATGTAAGCTTCCTGTGTGTAGGTGTCATGTCTTGTTCGAAGGATCTGCCCAACTGGAGGTGACAAGTTAGTGGGAAGTAGACAGGAGCAAACCAGTAACCAATAATACGGGTCTCTTCATATTAGCAAAGGATACGGGGATAATGGACAGAGAACTTTACAGACCAACGTATCCGATCTACCTGAACCGGACTAGTCCCTCAAGTAAAGCACCCACCTGGAAGAGGGCAACCCCCCCGCCCCTCCCGCCATGGTAGAAAGACTGAAGACCAATCTGAAACTAACTGAAGTAATGAACTAAACATTAATAACAGTCCTAGAATAACTGGGCACTTAATACCAGCAAGGGGTGAGCATAAAAACAGAATAACAGACACCCTTAGAACTAAAGGCCCATTTACACAGGACGAGTGTCGGGAAACTTGTCCCTGTGTGTCCGCGCTCCTGCACAGGAGCTAGCAGAGCTGGCTTGCGGATCGACCAGCAGGGGGCAGGGCAGTGCAGGAGATTTCTCTCCTCTCGCTCCCCCTCCCCTCTCCATTGGGATACACAGCGGCCGTTCGCTATTGAACGGCGGCTGTTTAAACTGCACGATGAGTGATGAACTTCAACGCTCATGCTTTATGCTGCATAAAAGATGAGCGATGAAGCTTATCGTGCAGTTTAAACAGTGGCTGTTCAGTAGTGAACAGCCGCAGTGTTATCTCAATGGAGAGGGGAGGGGGAGCGAGAGGAGAGAAATCTCCTGCACTGCGTCGCCCCCTGCTGGCCGCTTCATGTTAGGCCCCACATGGAATATTGCGCACAGTTCTGCACACCGGTGCTCAGGAAAGATGTTACAGTGCTGGAGGGGGTTCAAAGAAGGGCAACTAAACTAATACATGGAATGAGAGGACTGGAATACCCAGAGAGGCACCAAAACTGGGATTATTCACCCCGGAAAAAAGACGGCTAAGGGGCTACCAAATAACGATGTATAAGTACATGAGGGGACAATACAAGGATCTCTGCCAGGATCTGTTTATACCCAGGACTGCGACGGTAACAAGAGGGCATCCGCTACGTCTAGAGGAAAGCAGGTTTCATCACCAACACAGAAGGGGGTTCTTTACTGTAAGAGCAGTAAGACTGTGGAACTCCCTGCCTGAGGACGTGGTGATGGCAGGATCCATAGAGGTATTTAAAAGGGGACTTGATGTCTTTCTGGAGAGGAAGGATATTACAGGATATAAATCTTAGGTTAATTGTTAATCCGGGTATACAGGCAGGTAGGAACTATTAGGGGTTGGTCCAGGGAACAGTCTGATTGCCATTAGGGAGTCGGAAGGAATTTTTTCCCCAAATGGGCTAATTGGCTTCTGGCCTTGGGGTTTTTGCCTTCCTCTGGATCAACAACACAGTAGGATAGACAGGCTGGACTAGATGGACATTGTCTTCATTCGGCCTTACGAACTATGTTACTATGTGTGAGCCAGCTCTGCTAGCTCCCTGCAGGAGCGCGGACACGCAGGGATGAGTGTTGGGTATCGTTTGCCCGACGCTCGTCCTGTGGAAATTGGCCTATTTATATATTATGCATTAACGGCTAATAGGCTGATTTGGGTAAAAGGTAACCCACCCAGCCGACCCATGCTGCCACCAGTGGGAGGTGTCTCTCCCTCGGTACCCAGCGCTGAATGACAGCACACAAGCTCTGCCCGGTGCATCAGGACGTTCGGGTACCATGATGACATCACCTTGGACCAGACCCAAAAGCAGGAAGTCCCAACTCTGTTGGCACCATGACAGTGTGCTATAAAGGACATTACTATCCTAGCCTGCCATGACCTCCTGATCTCACTTCATTCTACGGTCCCATGCTGTAATCCTTTGCTCTGCGGTTTAGGAGACGTTGTTTCTGATACTCCGATGCGAGGAGCAAAGTTTAGTGTCATTTGATCCGAGCAGCGGGATCATCTCCCCACAGAAGGACTGTCTACAATGGAAACAAGGAAAGCTCCTGCTCCTTCAGCTAAAACCCACCCTTAGGCTGCGGTCACACGGGGCGTAAACCTTGCAGAATGACTGCAGCGGGACCGTAGAGAAATACCACGAGATTTCCGCCGCTGAAATGTTCGGCGCGGGTTTTGAAGCAGCTTTGCCGCCTGCATTCCACTGCTGATGTCTTTCCCATAGAGAGGAGAGATGGCTGCAGCGGAGACAGCGATAAATTGACATGCCGCTTCATTGCAGCCTGGCGCTACGGCTTCTCCGCAGCGTGGGGACGACATCTTTGCAAATCTCATCCACTTTGTTGCTTTGTCCCGGGATATAAATTGCTGGCGGATTTCCGTGCAGACAGTCTCTTGGTCCCGTTTACGGTCTGTCGGTATTATTGTGCGCCGTGCCCTTATTGTAGTATGTTCTAGTGTCTGCCCTGTGACGGCCTCGTCTGAAAGCACCCTGACAACTATATGTACCTTTAATGTAGGTGAGCATGTGGAGCTGGCGCAGAAGCATCAAGCCCTTCTGGTGGCCCTGGAACATCGCTACTATGGGGCCAGCATCAATCAGGACGGCCTGACCCTGGAGGCAATGAGGTTCCTGTCCAGTCAGCAGGCGTAAGTAAAGCATACAGCTCTGCCAGGAGGCAATAGCAAAGGTGGCTCTGTCCCTCCATATTGATCTATTCATGTCTAGTATATATAAAAAGTCCTCGGCTACCTTAAAAGGGATTCCCCGCGACCTAAGGAGACTATTTCACCCAATTAGAACCGGATAAAGAAACCCTTTCCATGTTTATAGGAATAGTTAATAGTTTTTGATCTTCTGAGTGTATGGTTACTCTGTTGTCTGTAAGTGGCCATGGGGCGGCCATCTTTTCTGAGCTAGATAGAACAGCATTTAGCGGAGGGGTGTCCAGTCTCTGAGCCCAGATGGCTATGAATGCAGCCCACAGCGGCAAACGAGCCATTTATGGCATGGAGAACTCCCAGTGGGCCAACTGCTGCGCTTCATTCTACACAATGACTACATGCGATTAGCCCGCCTGCCCAACTGCTATTGTGTGACTGAAGTAACGGAGTACAGAGACGTTGGCACGCAGAAGGGAGGAGCCCGCGAGGAGACACTGTCCACGAGCGGAGAATCATTGCGAATTTCCGCTCGCGTGTGGCGATTCGCAGCATGCTGCAATTTGCCGCGATTCTCTGCAGTCAGCATATCTGTCAGATGGGCTGACAGAGAACAGCCGTCTGCCGGCTCCTGCTTCCAGGCGGCGGCATCCCGGGCGGTGGATCTCCGTCACAGGATACCGCAACGCCCGCGGACAGGGATCCTTAGACACAGGTGGCTACATTGTTGCAGTTTGTGTATCAGTTATTATGCACTGAATGTGATGCAGTTAACCCCTTCATCTCACCGCTTGATTTAATAATATCGCGGTTACAACAATTTAAGCTAAATGTCTGTCTCTGCGTATTATCCCACACCTCACCACTCACCACTACAGACTGTGACAAGGGCTCCGGCGTCCGAACAAAACAAGTCACAATTAATTGCCAGCCACTAATAATAGTAATAAAATCAGCGCTCACCACGGCGCTTTGTGGCGGCACGACACAGGATTTTAGGATTTTTATATAGATTGTTACCAAAATTAAAAATCAATAAATTCTTTGCATCTACGTGTAACACAGGAATTTCATTTATATACTTGGTAATTTACGGCTACAGGATGTAAGGTTACATCGCGGGCGCATGGTACTTGGTACAACAGGAAGTAAACTTATGTCCTGTGTTTAAAGTGTCACCGCAGTGCCAATCAAGGCGATACTGTAGTGATGTATCACTACTCGCCTCTGGGGGACTAATCCCAGCGGCCCTGCCCCAGCGATCGCTCTGATTGGTCAGTCAGCATTGACTGACCAATCAGAGTGCAGCAGCCGAAGTTTGTGCCATTTACATTGTGAGCTCTCTGTCAACCGCAGTCTTATCGATGGCTGAAGAGGGAGATCCGAGTGAGCATTGTGTAAAAAGAAGAAAAATAACAGCGGTCGTGGTTTGTGTAGGTAGTGTAGTGTGATCAGTCGGTGTAGTGGTGGTCAATGTCTTTAGTGTAGTGTGATCAGTCGGTGTAGTGGTGGTCAATGTCTTTAGTGTAGTGTGATCAGTCGGTGTAGTGGTGGTCAATGTCTTTAGTGTAGTGTGATCAGTCGGTGTAGAGGTGGTCAATGTCTTTAGTGTAGTGTGATCAGTCGGTGTAGTGGTGGTCAATGTCTTTAGTGTAGTGTGATCGGTGTAGTGGTGGTCAATGTCTTTAGTGTAGTGTGATCAGTCGGTGTAGTGGTGGTCAATGTCTTTAGTGTAGTGTGATCAGTCGGTGTAGTGGTGGTCAATGTCTTTAGTGTAGTGTGATCAGTCGGTTTAGTGGTGGTCAATGTCTTTAGTGTAGTGTGATCAGTCGGTTTAGTGGTTGTCAATGTCTTTAGTGTAGTGTGGTCAGTGTAGTGGTGGTCAATGTTATTAGTGTAGTGTGATCAGTGTAGTGGTGGTCAATGTATTTCGTGTAGTGTGATCAGTGTAGTGGTGGTCAATATATTTAGAGTAGTGTGATCGGTGTAGTGGTGGTCAATGTCTTTAGTGTAGTGTGATCAGTGTAGTGGTGGTCAATGTCTTTAGTGTAGTGTGATCAGTCGGTGTAGTGGTGGTCAATGTCTTTAGCGTAGTGTGATCATTCGGTGTAGTGGTGGTCAATGTCTTTAGCGTAGTGTGATCATTCGGTGTAGTGGTGGTCAATGTCTTTCGTGTAGTGTGATCAGTGTAGTGGTGATCAATGTATTTAGAGTAGTGTGATCGGTGTAGTGGTGTTCAATGTATTCAGTGTACTGTGATCAGTCAGTGTAGTGGTGGTCAATGTATTTAGTGTAGTGTGATCGGTGTAGTGGTGGTCAATGTATTTAGTGTACTGTGATCAGTCAGTGTAGTGGTGGTCAATGTATTTAGTGTAGTGTGATCAGTCGGTGTAGTGGTGGTCAATGTCTTTAGCGTAGTGTGATCAGTCAGTGTAGTGATGGTCAATGTCTTTAGTGTAGTGTGATCAGTGTAGTGGTGGTTAATGTCTTTAGTGTAGTGTGATCGGTGTAGTGGTGGTCAATGTATTTAGTGTAGTGTGATCAGTCTGTGTAGTGGTGATCAATGTATTTAGTGTAGTGTGATCAGTGTAGTGGTGGTCAATATCTTTAGTGTAGTGTGATTAGTGTAGTGGTGGTCAATGTCTTTAGCGTAGTGTGATCAGTCGGTGTAGTGGTGGTCAATGTATTTAGAGTAATGTGATCGGTGTAGTGGTGGTCAATGTATTTAGTGTACTGTGATCAGTTGGTGTAGTGGTGGTCAATGTATTTAGAGTAGTGTGATCGGTGTAGTGGTGGTCAATATCTTTAGTGTAGTGTGATTAGTGTAGTGGTGGTCAATGTCTTTAGCGTAGTGTGATCAGTCGGTGTAGTGGTGGTCAATGTATTTAGAGTAATGTGATCGGTGTAGTGGTGGTCAATGTATTTAGTGTACTGTGATCAGTTGGTGTAGTGTTGGTCAATGTATTTAGTGTAGTGTGATCGGTGTAGTGGTGGTCAATGTATTTAGTGTACTGTGATCAGTCAGTGTAGTGGTGGTCAATGTATTTAGTGTAGTGTGATCAGTCGGTGTAGTGGTGGTTAATGTCTTTAGTGTAGTGTGATCAGTCGGTGTAGTGGTGGTTAATGTCTTTAGTGTAGTGTGATCAGTCGGTGTAGTGGTGGTCAATGTCTTTAGTGTAGTGTGATCAGTCGGTGTAGTGGTGGTCAATGTCTTTAGCGTAGTGTGATCAGTCAGTGTAGTGGTGGTTAATGTCTTTAGTGTAGTGTGATCGGTGTAGTGGTGGTCAATGTATTTAGTGTAGTGTGATCAGTCTGTGTAGTGGTGATCAATGTATTTAGTGTAGTGTGATCAGTCTGTGTAGTGGTGATCAATGTATTTAGTGTAGTGTGATCAGTGTAGTGGTGGTCAATATCTTTAGTGTAGTGTGATCAGTGTAGTGGTGGTCAATGTATTTAGAGTAGTGTGATCGGTGTAGTGGTGGTCAATGTATTTAGTGTAGTGTGATCAGTCAGTGTAGTGATGGTCAATGTCTTTAGTGTAGTGTGATCAGTGTAGTGGTGGTCAATGTATTTAGAGTAGTGTGATCGGTGTAGTGGTGGTCAATGTCTTTAGTGTAGTGTGATCAGTCGGTGTAGTGGTGGTCAATGTCTTTAGTGTAGTGTGATCAGTCGGTGTAGTGGTGGTCAATGTATTTAGAGTTGTGTGATCGGTGTAGTGGTGGTCAATGTATTTAGTGTAGTGTGATCAGTGTAGTGGTGGTCAATATCTTTAGTGTAGTGTGATCAGTGTAGTGGTGGTCAATGTATTTAGAGTAGTGTGATCGGTGTAGTGGTGGTCAATGTATTTAGAGTAGTGTGATCGGTGTAGTGGTGGTCAATGTCTTTAGTGTAGTGTGATCGGTGTAGTGGTGGTCAATGTCTTTAGTGTAGTGTGATCAGTCGGTGTAGTGGTGGTCAATGTCTTTAGCGTAGTGTAATCAGTCAGTGTAGTGATGGTCAATGTCTTTAGTGTAGTGTGATCAGTGTAGTGTGATCGGTGTAGTGGTGGTCAATGTCTTTAGTGTAGTGTGATCGGTGTAGTGGTGGTCAATGTCTTTAGTGTAGTGTGATCGGTGTAGTGGTGGTCAATGTCTTTAGTGTAGTGTGATCAGTCGGTGTAGTGGTGGTCAATGTCTTTAGTGTAGTGTGATCAGTCGGTGTAGTGGTGGTCAATGTCTTTAGCGTAGTGTAATCAGTCAGTGTAGTGATGGTCAATGTCTTTAGTGTAGTGTGATCAGTGTAGTGTGATCGGTGTAGTGGTGGTCAATGTCTTTAGTGTAGTGTGATCGGTGTAGTGGTGGTCAATGTCTTTAGTGTAGTGTGATCGGTGTAGTGGTGGTCAATGTCTTTAGTGTAGTGTGATCAGTCGGTGTAGTGGTGGTCAATGTCTTTAGTGTAGTGTGATCAGTCGGTGTAGTGGTGGTCAATGTCTTTAGTGTAGTGTGATCAGTCGGTGTAGTGGTGGTCAATGTCTTTAGTGTAGTGTGATCGGTGTAGTGGTGGTCAATGTCTTTAGTGTAGTGTGATCAGTCTGTGTAGTGGTGATCAATGTATTTAGTGTAGTGTGATCAGTGTAGTGGTGGTCAATATCTTTAGTGTAGTGTGATCAGTGTAGTGGTGGTCAATGTCTTTAGTGTAGTGTGATCGGTGTAGTGGTGGTCAATGTCTTTAGTGTAGTGTGATCAGTCGGTGTAGAGGTGGTCTATGTATTTAGTGTAGTGTGATCAGTCTGTGTAGAGGTGGTCTATGTATTTAGTGTAGTGTGATCAGTCGGTGTAGTGGTGGTCAATGTCTTTAGTGTAGTGTGATCAGTCGGTGTAGAGGTGGTCAATGTCTTTAGTGTAGTGTGATCAGTCGGTGTAGTGGTGGTCAATGTCTTTAGTGTAGTGTGATCGGTGTAGTGGTGGTCAATGTCTTTAGTGTAGTGTGATCAGTCGGTGTAGTGGTGGTCAATGTCTTTAGTGTAGTGTGATCAGTCGGTGTAGTGGTGGTCAATGTCTTTAGTGTAGTGTGATCAGTCGGTTTAGTGGTGGTCAATGTCTTTAGTGTAGTGTGATCAGTCGGTTTAGTGGTTGTCAATGTCTTTAGTGTAGTGTGGTCAGTGTAGTGGTGGTCAATGTTATTAGTGTAGTGTGATCAGTGTAGTGGTGGTCAATGTATTTCGTGTAGTGTGATCAGTGTAGTGGTGGTCAATATATTTAGAGTAGTGTGATCGGTGTAGTGGTGGTCAATGTCTTTAGTGTAGTGTGATCAGTGTAGTGGTGGTCAATGTCTTTAGTGTAGTGTGATCAGTCGGTGTAGTGGTGGTCAATGTCTTTAGCGTAGTGTGATCATTCGGTGTAGTGGTGGTCAATGTCTTTAGCGTAGTGTGATCATTCGGTGTAGTGGTGGTCAATGTCTTTCGTGTAGTGGTGATCAATGTATTTAGAGTAGTGTGATCGGTGTAGTGGTGTTCAATGTATTCAGTGTACTGTGATCAGTCAGTGTAGTGGTGGTCAATGTATTTAGTGTAGTGTGATCGGTGTAGTGGTGGTCAATGTATTTAGTGTACTGTGATCAGTCAGTGTAGTGGTGGTCAATGTATTTAGTGTAGTGTGATCAGTCGGTGTAGTGGTGGTCAATGTCTTTAGCGTAGTGTGATCAGTCAGTGTAGTGATGGTCAATGTCTTTAGTGTAGTGTGATCAGTGTAGTGGTGGTTAATGTCTTTAGTGTAGTGTGATCGGTGTAGTGGTGGTCAATGTATTTAGTGTAGTGTGATCAGTCTGTGTAGTGGTGATCAATGTATTTAGTGTAGTGTGATCAGTGTAGTGGTGGTCAATATCTTTAGTGTAGTGTGATTAGTGTAGTGGTGGTCAATGTCTTTAGCGTAGTGTGATCAGTCGGTGTAGTGGTGGTCAATGTATTTAGAGTAATGTGATCGGTGTAGTGGTGGTCAATGTATTTAGTGTACTGTGATCAGTTGGTGTAGTGTTGGTCAATGTATTTAGTGTAGTGTGATCGGTGTAGTGGTGGTCAATGTATTTAGTGTACTGTGATCAGTCAGTGTAGTGGTGGTCAATGTATTTAGTGTAGTGTGATCAGTCGGTGTAGTGGTGGTTAATGTCTTTAGTGTAGTGTGATCAGTCGGTGTAGTGGTGGTTAATGTCTTTAGTGTAGTGTGATCAGTCGGTGTAGTGGTGGTCAATGTCTTTAGTGTAGTGTGATCAGTCGGTGTAGTGGTGGTCAATGTCTTTAGCGTAGTGTGATCAGTCAGTGTAGTGGTGGTTAATGTCTTTAGTGTAGTGTGATCGGTGTAGTGGTGGTCAATGTATTTAGTGTAGTGTGATCAGTCTGTGTAGTGGTGATCAATGTATTTAGTGTAGTGTGATCAGTCTGTGTAGTGGTGATCAATGTATTTAGTGTAGTGTGATCAGTGTAGTGGTGGTCAATATCTTTAGTGTAGTGTGATCAGTGTAGTGGTGGTCAATGTATTTAGAGTAGTGTGATCGGTGTAGTGGTGGTCAATGTATTTAGTGTAGTGTGATCAGTCAGTGTAGTGATGGTCAATGTCTTTAGTGTAGTGTGATCAGTGTAGTGGTGGTCAATGTATTTAGAGTAGTGTGATCGGTGTAGTGGTGGTCAATGTCTTTAGTGTAGTGTGATCAGTCGGTGTAGTGGTGGTCAATGTCTTTAGTGTAGTGTGATCAGTCGGTGTAGTGGTGGTCAATGTATTTAGAGTTGTGTGATCGGTGTAGTGGTGGTCAATGTATTTAGTGTAGTGTGATCAGTGTAGTGGTGGTCAATATCTTTAGTGTAGTGTGATCAGTGTAGTGGTGGTCAATGTATTTAGAGTAGTGTGATCGGTGTAGTGGTGGTCAATGTATTTAGAGTAGTGTGATCGGTGTAGTGGTGGTCAATGTCTTTAGTGTAGTGTGATCGGTGTAGTGGTGGTCAATGTCTTTAGTGTAGTGTGATCAGTCGGTGTAGTGGTGGTCAATGTCTTTAGCGTAGTGTAATCAGTCAGTGTAGTGATGGTCAATGTCTTTAGTGTAGTGTGATCAGTGTAGTGTGATCGGTGTAGTGGTGGTCAATGTCTTTAGTGTAGTGTGATCGGTGTAGTGGTGGTCAATGTCTTTAGTGTAGTGTGATCGGTGTAGTGGTGGTCAATGTCTTTAGTGTAGTGTGATCAGTCGGTGTAGTGGTGGTCAATGTCTTTAGTGTAGTGTGATCAGTCGGTGTAGTGGTGGTCAATGTCTTTAGTGTAGTGTGATCAGTCGGTGTAGTGGTGGTCAATGTCTTTAGTGTAGTGTGATCGGTGTAGTGGTGGTCAATGTCTTTAGTGTAGTGTGATCAGTCTGTGTAGTGGTGATCAATGTATTTAGTGTAGTGTGATCAGTGTAGTGGTGGTCAATATCTTTAGTGTAGTGTGATCAGTGTAGTGGTGGTCAATGTCTTTAGTGTAGTGTGATCGGTGTAGTGGTGGTCAATGTCTTTAGTGTAGTGTGATCAGTCGGTGTAGAGGTGGTCTATGTATTTAGTGTAGTGTGATCAGTCTGTGTAGAGGTGGTCTATGTATTTAGTGTAGTGTGATCAGTCTGTGTAGTGGTGATCAATGTATTTAGTGTAGTGTGATCAGTGTAGTGGTGGTCAATGTATTTAGAGTAGTGTGATCGGTGTAGTGGTGGTCAATGTCTTTAGTGTAGTGTGATCAGTGTAGTGGTGGTCAATGTCTTTAGTGTAGTGTGATCAGTCAGTGTAGTGATGGTCAATGTCTTTAGTGTAGTGTGATCAGTGTAGTGTGATCGGTGTAGTGGTGGTCAATGTCTTTAGTGTAGTGTGATCAGTGTAGTGGTGGTCAATGTATTTAGAGTAGTGTGATCGGTGTAGTGGTGGTCAATGTCTTTAGTGTAGTGTGATCAGTCGGTGTAGTGGTGGTCAATGTCTTTAGTGTAGTGTGATCAGTGTAGTGGTGATCAATGTATTTAGAGTAGTGTGATCGGTGTAGTGGTGGTCAATGTATTTAGTGTACTGTGATCAGTCAGTGTAGTGGTGGTCAATGTATTTAGTGTACTGTGATCAGTCAGTGTAGTGGTGGTCAATGTATTTAGTGTAGTGTGATCAGTCGGTGTAGTGGTGGTTAATGTCTTTAGTGTAGTGTGATCAGTCGGTGTAGTGGTGGTTAATGTCTTTAGTGTAGTGTGATCAGTCGGTGTAGTGGTGGTCAATGTCTTTAGTGTAGTGTGATCAGTCGGTGTAGTGGTGGTCAATGTCTTTAGCGTAGTGTGATCAGTCAGTGTAGTGATGGTCAATGTCTTTAGTGTAGTGTGATCAGTGTAGTGGTGGTTAATGTCTTTAGTGTAGTGTGATCGGTGTAGTGGTGGTCAATGTCTTTAGCGTAGTGTGATCATTCGGTGTAGTGGTGGTCAATGTCTTTCGTGTAGTGTGATCAGTGTAGTGGTGGTCAATGTATTTAGAGTAGTGTGATCGGTGTAGTGGTGTTCAATGTATTCAGTGTACTGTGATCAGTCAGTGTAGTGGTGGTCAATGTCTTTAGTGTAGTGTGATTAGTGTAGTGGTGGTCAATGTCTTTAGCGTAGTGTGATCAGTCGGTGTAGTGGTGGTCAATGTATTTAGAGTAATGTGATCGGTGTAGTGGTGGTCAATGTATTTAGTGTACTGTGATCAGTCGGTGTAGTGTTGGTCAATGTATTTAGTGTAGTGTGATCAGTGTAGTGGTGATCAATGTATTAAGAGTGGTGTGATCGGTGTAGTGGTGGTCAATGTATTTAGTGTACTGTGATCAGTCAGTGTAGTGGTGGTCAATGTATTTAGTGTAGTGTGATCAGTCGGTGTAGTGGTGGTTAATGTCTTTAGTGTAGTGTGATCAGTCGGTGTAGTGGTGGTTAATGTCTTTAGTGTAGTGTGATCAGTCGGTGTAGTGGTGGTCAATGTCTTTAGTGTAGTGTGATCAGTCGGTGTAGTGGTGGTCAATGTCTTTAGCGTAGTGTGATCAGTCGGTGTAGTGGTGGTCAATGTCTTTAGCGTAGTGTGATCAGTGTAGTGGTGGTTAATGTCTTTAGTGTAGTGTGATCGGTGTAGTGGTGGTCAATGTCTTTAGTGTAGTGTGATCAGTCGGTGTAGTGGTGGTCAATGTATTTAGAGTTGTGTGATCGGTGTAGTGGTGGTCAATGTCTTTAGCGTAGTGTGATCATTCGGTGTAGTGGTGGTCAATGTCTTTCGTGTAGTGTGATCAGTGTAGTGGTGGTCAATGTATTTAGAGTTGTGTGATCGGTGTAGTGGTGGTTAATGTCTTTAGTGTAGTGTGATCAGTCGGTGTAGTGGTGGTTAATGTCTTTAGTGTAGTGTGATCAGTGTAGTGGTGGTCAATGTCTTTAGTGTAGTGTGATTAGTGTAGTGGTGGTCAATGTCTTTAGTGTAGTGTGATCAGTCGGTGTAGTGGTGGTCAATGTATTTAGAGTTGTGTGATCGGTGTAGTGGTGGTCAATGTATTTAGTGTAGTGGGATCAGTCTGTGTAGTGGTGATCAATGTTTTTAGTGTAGTGTGATCAGTGTAGTGGTGGTCAATATCTTTAGTGTAGTGTGATCAGTGTAGTGGTGGTCAATGTATTTAGAGTAGTGTGATCGGTGTAGTGGTGGTCAATGTATTTAGTGTAGTGTGATCAGTCAGTGTAGTGATGGTCAATGTCTTTAGTGTAGTGTGATCAGTGTAGTGGTGGTCAATGTATTTAGAGTAGTGTGATCGGTGTAGTGGTGGTCAATGTCTTTAGTGTAGTGTGATCAGTCGGTGTAGTGGTGGTCAATGTCTTTAGTGTAGTGTGATCAGTCGGTGTAGTGGTGGTCAATGTCTTTAGCATAGTGTGATCAGTGTAGTGGTGGTCAATGTATTTAGAGTAGTGTGATCGGTGTAGTGGTGGTCAATGTATTTAGAGTAGTGTGATCGGTGTAGTGGTGGTCAATGTCTTTAGTGTAGTGTGATCAGTCGGTGTAGTCGTGGTCAATGTCTTTAGCGTAGTGTGATCAGTCAGTGTAGTGATGGTCAATGTCTTTAGTGTAGTGTGATCAGTGTAGTGTGATCGGTGTAGTGGTGGTCAATGTCTTTAGTGTAGTGTGATCAGTGTAGTGGTGGTCAATGTATTTAGAGTTGTGTGATCGGTGTAGTGGTGGTCAATGTCTTTAGTGTAGTGTGATCAGTCGGTGTAGTGGTGGTCAATGTATTTAGAGTTGTGTGATCGGTGTAGTGGTGGTCAATGTATTTAGTGTAGTGTGATCAGTCGGTGTAGTGGTGGTCAATGTATTTAGTGTCTGATCCTGTCAGAGTAAAAACAAAGCAACAGAAATCCAAAAAATAGTTTGCACTGTGTTCCAGGCCCCGTCGCAGTGATGCCCCACCCAATTGGGTGCATAATAAATTTATATATCTATAGTATAGCCCACAGTTAAGGCTGGGGACACACGGGACGGAAATCTCCCAGAATGACCGCACTGAAAAAACGTGAGATTTCCGCGGGATAAGCACAGCTTAAAACCCGCGGCCTTCAGCTCACGTCCTGGAAGTTTGTCTTACTGTGTTGAACTATAGTTTTATGATTTACCCTGATGGACTCGGCACAGTTCATACATGAAGCCACATGCTGGTCCTTCCCTTCTGAGCCCGCCATGTGTCCAAACAGCAATTTACGTCCCAATATGGGGCATTTCTAAACATTGCAGAATCCGGGTAATACATTCTGAGTTGTTTCTCTGCTAACTCCTGCTGTGTTAAAGAAAAAATAGTTTTAACTTCCACTTTCACTTCTTAGTATATAGCACTCATTGAGCGCTGTGTACTAGGGAATGGAGAAGGCAGAAGGCGTTAAAAACCACTCCTGCCTTCTCCTCCAGGTTCTCAGCTGCGACTAACAGCTGACATCCCGACCTGCTTCTGGATTGCAGAAGCAGGGGCTTTAATTCTGTGCCGTATTTTTACTGTCGGGCGGGATTAAAACCCAGGACCAAGCGCCGTATATTGACCGTTCTTAGTCCTTAATGGGTTGAATTGAAAGTCTTCAAACAATAAAATTGAAGTGTTCTATTTTCTGATGCAGTTTTCTTTAATTCCTGTGTAATATCTAATAGTTTAACCTGTTTAGGATCAGGCACGGTAAACTTACGGCGCCTGGTCCCGGGCTTAAAGCCTAGCCGTATGTAAAATTACAGCGAGGATTTAAGCTTCCTGGCTCTGCAATCAATCAGAGGAAGGACTAATTGTCAGCTGTTAGTTACAGCTGATAACCCGAAGGAAAAGGCAGGAGGGGTTTTTAACCCTTTCTGTCGTCTCCTTCTTCGGGTACACAGCACTCAATTAGCGCTGTGTACTGAAAAGTGAAAGCAGAAGTGTAACTTCCACTACAGGAGCCCGGGGGTCACCTGACTGCCGGGATTCCCTACCACAGCAGAGCTGCAGGGTTGTACTACACCCTGACCAGCTCTGCCGGTGATGTCACTACAGGGGATGTTTTTTTTCTGTAAATGCGGCCCCTATGGACGTCCCGGCTACAGTGGGAAAGTGTCAAACTAAAAAAAACAAAAACATGTGAATGTCCCCCAGGAGGTCTTATATAACGTCATGGGGGACAAAGATAGTAAAAAAACATAATTGCATACATCAGTATATAAAAATTACAGAATACAACAACAATATATACAGAAGAAAGGAAATAACCCAAAACTGTCGCCGTGTGCGCCCTGTAAACCAAAACCAGACATATTATATATCAAAACGTCCAAAACAAAATGCGGAGCCCGGTCACATACTTTATTTTAGCGTAAATATACTAATTTAAAAAAAAAACCTCTATATGTTGAAATAATTTTTTTAGCTTTTTACCCCCAATAAAACTAAAAAACAGGAATAAAAGTCAGTGAGAAATATATTAAAAAAATCCCCCTAAATGTCACAGAAAAAGAAACAGCAAAAAATAATTATGGTAGCTGAAGGAAAAAGAAACGGCAGTAAAACCACCAGATGGGTAAAATCCCCAAAGTGTCTGGTCCTTAAGGGGTTAACAAACTGCCTAGATGCCATTGGAATACTTTGAGGGTTGCAGTTTTTAAAATGGGTGATTCATGGGGGCTTTCTGATATACAGGCTTCTAAAATCCACGTCAGAACAGAGTTGGGCCTTCAAGGAGGCGGCTCTTAGAATTTACAAATAAATGTGACAAAATCTGCTAAATTGCTAACTTTGTGGTCCTAAAAACACAATATATGTCCCGAAAAACAATCCGAGAATTACATCTGATAAGTCATTACCCCATATGGTGACAGATGTCAGATCTGAAGAATAAGGCTCGGTCCTCAAGGGGTTAAAGGTTCTTTCTAATGGCTGTCCTTCCTGGCTGCAGCAGCAGTCACATGTCCTGGTCAGCAGCGGCCGGCCGCAGGGTCAGAGTGGTTGTCAGGCAGGAAACCCTTTGTATCTGCACTTCCTCTCCTAGGCTTGCAGACCTGGCTTCCTTCCATCTGTTCGTCTCCCAGAAGTATAACCTGACTCAGAAGAACCCTTGGATGAGCTTCGGCGGCTCCTACCCTGGATCCCTCTCGGCTTGGTTCAGACTGAAGGTGGGTCTTTTCGGTGTGACTGTTTCATTTGCTATCCTTCTGGATGGTATTCTGCTCTCTGTACCGCTGCTGAGGACACAATACACCTCCCCTTATCTCTGGTATGACCGTATGATGGGGCGCAGAGATCAGAGTCCATGGATAAGACGGGGTGAAGGTTCTTATCTCCCTATAACACCATTGCAGCCATGGACTGAATGATAGAATGGCAGGTGGCAGCTTCTCGCTCATGGGGACCAGGGATTGGCCACGCTGAAGTCCAACGTACAGGATTCTTCCTTCTCCCAAATTCTGTCGTCGGGCCCACCCACATACACATTGGGGTCCTTGTACACATGCCGACTGTTAGGTGCCTAAACACCCCACAGTCATCCCAGTGATCGTCTTCACATAGGAGCGAGGACTGCTCAATGAATGGAAGCAGAGCGCGCCAGAGATCGCCTCCATTCACAGTAAACAGGCAGTTGTTCATAGAGGACTGATGCCTGTTCACACAGGCCAATCGTTGTTGGATTGTTATGCCTGCCTGAACTGAACGACGAATGAATCTGCACTTTTGCCACTTTCGTCTGTTGTTTTTGAATAAAGGGGTGCATCGGAATGGATGTTTTTTTCCAGATTCCGAAAAAGGCCTTCAAAGTTTCATCACGTCGTTCTTTTTTCACAAATCACAAAAATGTGAAGATTTAAAAACTTTTTTAATGACGTTCTGATTCTTCATTTCAAAACAAGTAAACCTTATAAATCTGTCAACGGCAGAACTTACACTGAACGGTTAGCACTCAGATTGGGGTGATCCAGCGAGAATCGTTCTGTAACAGGGGATTAGATGGCCGGACGTTCCTGCTGTAATTGTTAGATTTAGATGATGATCACCCAGAGGTGTAACTATAGGGGTATATACGGTTACACCCGGGCCCAGGAGCCTTGGGGGGCCCATCAGGCCTCTCTTCTCCATATAGGGAGCCCGGTACTATGAATAAAGCATTAGTTGGGGGCCCTGTTACAGGATTTGCATTGGGGCCCAGGAGCCATAGGGGGCCCATCAGGCCTCTCTACTCCATATAGGGAGCCCGGTACTATAGATAAAGCATTATAGTTGGGGGCCCTGTTACAGGATTTGCATTAGGGCCCAGGAGCTTCGTGCTCCGCCTCTGTGTTCCCCTATTATGTACGGCCCCCTTTCTAGAGCTCGGTGTAGTTTCCGCGGTGTCACCGTGTAGAGATGCCCCTTAATTAGAGGAATGGTTAAACCCATTTGTGGGGTCATACATATCCAGGCAGAGCACCGTGCAGGATTCTGGGAAAGGTCTTCTCTTATTGGGCATGCAGAACATGTGTGGAGGGCTCGGACAGATCCATCATGAAGCCCACTGACCAATGATAGCCCAGATAGGATGTCTTATTACAGGCGGACTATTTATAAAGGTACTGATTGTACTTGTGGCGTTTTCTTCTTTGCAGTTCCCACATTTGGTGTACGCAGCCGTGGCCTCCTCCGCTCCGGTCAGGGCAGAGCTGGACTTCACTGATTATAACAAGGTCATTAGCATTTCTAAGGATATTTGTAGTTCGTTATGGGGTATGTAATGAACAATTCGGTGTTGATGTACAATGGGCTGCATCTACTGCTACAAGACCCTGCTGACTGTGACAATCTGCCAGTACTCTGCAGATGTGCTATGAGGACCCAAGAGGTAAAGTGCAGCCATGTCCTCCTAGACAAACGTCTTCTCAATGGGGGAATCCCTCCTACCGCTGCATTTAGACTATTATTGTTCAGTTTCACATGAGCCACCGAGAATCGTGAGGTCCTTGTTCGTTCAGTTTCAGCCTGCATAGAGATTGGCGCTGGCTGCTACACTTGTTGGACAGTTTAAACACTGATCGCTGAGTAGATCACATTGGAATATGAAACGCTGAAGGACAAATGAACGAGAACTGCATGATTCTCAATGAGAATGGTGGAATCTAAACTCCTCGGCTGAGCGTGAACTGGCTGCTGGTGAGGTCCCCAGCTTGTTCGCTCCGGCATACGAGAGCCATGAGATTCTCGTTCTGTCTAGAAGCCCCATTAGATCTTGGTTGGTGGCCGTATTTACGCAGAAGTCCTGTCTATTCGGGTGCTTTTACATGGGATGACTTTTGAGCTTTTAGGCGTCCAACAATCGTCCCAACAACTATAGTCCATGTGCTTACACACAGGAGTGAAAGTCCTTCAGTGAATGGAGGCGGAGCGGCCGGAGGTCCTTTAGCCTCCCTCCTCCATTCACTGTGAACAGGCAGTTGTTCATTAATTATGACTGCCTTTTTACACTGGGCAAGAAGTTCCTCATTAGTCAGTTCATTGTAGTGAGCAGACACAAAGTGAAGACACAAAGCGACTGATTTCTTGCTCAGTACCTTGACGGCTTTTGCTTTTTCAGGGGGCGACTCTAACTGAAATCGCTTGTTTGAGGACTTTTCCAACCAACAGTCGTCCCATGGTAAAGTGCCCTCCCATCTGCTCTATTGAGCGACCATTTGGCCGATAGCTTTTCTGGTGAAGGCACCCTAAATCAAGTCCCCCCTCCATGGTTGATATCCTACTTATTTTCCGTAGCATAGTATATTTTATTGAATGCTACATACATGGTTGGTGTATTCGGCCGACGTTACTGTACGACTTGAGAGAGGAGAAGAACCTGTATATTGGGAATACCTGCGGATCTAGAGAGTCTTCATGGGCTGTCCATAGGATCTTGTGGCGTTGGTGACCTCTCCTCTTCCTCTTTACAGGTGGTGGCTCAGAGTTTGTCAGATCCAGTCATTGGAGGATCATCCAAGGTACAGTCCGGTTCATTGCCCTGGACGACCTACATATATGGCTAAGCACAATATCAGGCCGAGAAACGTGACCCGATGTCGCGCTTGTGACCGTGTGATTCATCCACAAATGCGAGGCGATTTTCAGGCAAAAATGCCTTGCATCGCATCTGTGAAATTCCGATCCTCTTGTGTAAGTTTCACGCTCTTTAGAGGATCGGAAGTGTTTCCCATTGATTTCATTCCACATACACATCGCACGGCATGCAAGAGCCATTAAAGGCTTGTGTATAGTACTGCGCTCACAAGAATGGGGCTTATATGTACCAACATTTGTGTGTCTCACAATGCGCCAATCTCCAAGCTGTGTGGAGCGGCCCCCATGGACGGCTCTTATGCGAACTGCACTGTTCCCAATTATTATGCAAAGTAAATATTAATAGGATTTTAGAAAAATGAGTTTTTATGTTTAAGTTTACAAAAAAGAAAGTTAGTTTGTTTCATTTCTCCTCGTTAGACGTGCGGCATCAATCTGGGATAGGTTTGTTAATTGGATTGCCGGGTGATCTTGGTTAAAGGGAAAGTTACTTAAAGAGAATGTCCCACATTATGAAGCATCTCACAGTTCTCATGCAATGTGGAGAGGAAGAAAGACCTTCCTGAAGATGAGAAGCATGAAGTACCCAGTGCAAACAATGTCTATGTCATGGGAGCTGGAGCGCGGTCCCCAAACTGAAGATATGAGTGCGATCTGATGAAGGCTTAATGGGGAAGTCTGGCCAGACACATTAATCTGATTAAGAGGGCAGCTGTAAAAAATGCCCCTGGTGAGCAGCAAACGGGTCTTTGAAGGTGTCGGTGTCGCCCTCCAGAGGCTGGCAGTTGTGCACAAAGCTGTACTATGGCCACCCCTATCTGAAGCCCCCAAAGAGGAGCTTGTGCGGTGGGCTGAGACATACATGAGGACTGGTCTGCATACCATTATATTTACCGAAGACTGTTGCACTACTCTGGAGAGTCCTGATGGATGGCCGGTGAGTGGCTACCCTGTCCCTACAAGACTGAGATGTCAGCAAGGAGGTGGCGGAGTGAACTCTGGACTATATGTGGAGTTACTGAGCATGGTCTGCAATGGGATGAAAAGAAGAATCGGGCCTTCCGAAATACAATGTAATGCAAAGCCGTGCCCCGTCCCATCCTGCGAAAACACCCAAACTGGTGACTTCTTGGCTGCTACAGCGTAAAAGGAGCTAAAATCATGGTTGGCCACCATCGTCTGCTGACCCCAATCCTACTGAGACCTTGTGGAGCGTCCGTATACCTCAGAACGGCTCTGCGAGACAATCCTGGCACCGGCTAATGACATGCAAGCAGAAATGATACAATTACTTATAACCTCATTCAATGGATTATGGAGTTGATAAAGTTGTATGAAGGAAGAGATCATACATCACTCATCATACATCACTCATCATACATCGTTCATCATACATCGTTCATCATACATCGTTCATCACACATCGTTCATCACACATCATACATCACTCATCATACATCACTCATCATACATCACTCATCATACATCACTCATCATACATCGTTCATCACACATCGTTCATCACACATCGTTCATCACTCATCATACATCACTCATCATACATCGTTCATCACACATCGTTCATCACACATCGTTCATCACTCATCATACATCACTCATCATACATCACTCATCATACATCGTTCATCACACATCGTTCATCACACATCGTTCATCACACATCGTTCATCACTCATCATACATCACTCATCATACATCACTCATCATACATCGTTCATCACACATCGTTCATCACACATCGTTCATCACACATCGTTCATCACACATCGTTCATCACACATCGTTCATCACACATCGTTCATCACTCATCATACATCACTCATCATACATCACTCATCATACATCGTTCATCACACATCGTTCATCACACATCGTTCATCACACATCGTTCATCACTCATCATACATCACTCATCATACATCGTTCATCACACATCGTTCATCACACATCGTTCATCACTCATCATACATCGTTCATCATACATCGTTCATCACACATCATACATCACTCATCATACATCACTCATCACACATCGTTCATCATACATCGTTCATCACACATCATACATCACTCATCATACATCGTTCATCATACATCGTTCATCATACATCGTTCATCATACATCGTTCATCATACATCGTTCATCACACATCGTTCATCACACATCGTTCATCACTCATCATACATCACTCATCATACATCGTTCATCATACATCGTTCATCATACATCGTTCATCATACATCGTTCATCACACATCGTTCATCACTCATCATACATCACTCATCATACATCGTTCATCATACATCGTTCATCATACATCGTTCATCCTACATCGTTCATCATACATCGTTCATCACTCATCATACATCACTCATCATACATCGTTCATCATACATCGTTCATCATACATCGTTCATCATACATCGTTCATCATACATCGTTCATCACTCATCATACATCACTCATCATACATCGTTCATCATACATCGTTCATCATACATCGTTCATCATACATCGTTCATCCTACATCACTCATCCTACATCACTCATCCTACATCATTCATCCTACATCATATATCATTCATCATATATCATTCATCATATATCATTCATCATACATCGTTCATCATACATCACTCATCCTACATCGTTCATCCTACATCGTTCATCCTACATCGTTCATCCTACATCACTCATCCTACATTATACATCCTACATCATTCATCCTACATCATTCATTCTACATCATATATCATTCATCATATATCATTCATCCTACATCGATATGTAACTTCATCTGGAAATACAAACTTTTGGATTTAAGCTGTATTTATTTTTTTGATAATCTGTGCCGCAGCGAATAACAGCGTCGGGTGAAATTCTGTCATTGTGCAAAAACTGAATGCAACATAATCTGGAACAACATATTTTGTCATCATTTCAAAATGTAAATAAAGCCATCGCCATTATCAGTACTTCCACCGTCCTGGAAGTGATGATATGGTCCCCACACAGCCCTGATCTCACCCCTATGACGTCTGTCTGGGACTACATGAAGAGACGGAAGGATTTGAGTCTACATCTACAGAAGATCTGTGGTTAGCTTTACAAGATGTTTGGAAAATATCCCTGCTGAGTTCCTTCAAAAACTGTGTGCAAATGTACTTAGAAGAACTGATGGTGTTGTGGAAAACAATGTGATCACACCAAGTATTGATCTGACTTAGATTTTTTCTTTTAGTGTTAATGCGACTGCTAGGACCCCAGCTGATGATGAGAATGGGGACCCTTGGTGTCCCTGACTGCATAGAGTAGTGGTCGCACGTGCCCACTACCTCTCCACTCATCTCATTGGGCCTGCTGGAGATGGCGGAGTGTTGTACCCCTCATCACTGCAAATGTGACATATCCCTATAGTCTTTATGAAGGCCGATGCAGAAATGAATATTTCAGCTGACCTAACGCTCCCGACAACTGGCGGCTCCTGAAAGTGTGACGTCACGGCGTCCCAGCACAGGTCATGTGACTAGAGATGAGCGGGCACGCTTGGAGGAAGCCGTTACTCCAGCCAGTCTGTTGGGCACCAATGTCTTGATGCTAATGCTCTGCTTTGGTCTGGTTGCAGTGTCTGAACAGAGTTAGGAAGAGTTTCCAAGAAGTGGACTCCATGCTTCATGCAGGGAACGTCTCCAAACTAGAGCGAGATTTCTCCTCCTGCTCCCCTCTCCAAGGCCCTGATGACTATACAGAGTTTGTCAGCAACCTGGCAGATATATTTATGGGCGCGGTGCAATACAACATGGAGTCTCCGGGCAGCGATGTGCGGAAGATCTGCGGGCACATGGTCAGCGCACAATCTGCATACGAAGGCCTGCGCATTGTCAATTCCGTAAGTTCGTCCCTCTGGGGTGCTAATAGTCATTACTGATGAGTAAACATGGCGGCACTGATTATTGGTATCGCAGTGAGTAAACATGGCGGCACTGATTATTGGTATCGCATGCAGTGTGTAAACATGGCGGCACTGATTATTGGTATCGCATACAGTGTGTAAACATGGCGGCACTGATTATTGGTATCGCATACAGTGTGTAAACATGGCGGCACTGATTATTGGTATCGCATACAGTGTGTAAACATGGCGGCACTGATTATTGGTATCGCAGTGAGTAAACATGGCGGCACTGATTATTGGTATCGCAGTGAGTAAACATGACGGCACTGATTATTGGTATCGCATGCAGTGTGTAAACATGGCGGCACTGATTATTGGTATCGCATGCAGTGTGTAAACATGGCGGCACTGATTATTGGTATCGTATACAGTGTGTAAACATGGCGGCACTGATTATTGGTATCGCAGTGAATAAACATGGCGGCACTGATTATTGGTATCGCATACAGTGTGTAAACATGGCGGCACTGATTATTGGTATCGCATACAGTGTGTAAACATGGCGGCACTGATTATTGGTATCGCATACAGTGTGTAAACATGGCGGCACTGATTATTGGTATCGCATACAGTGTGTAAACATGGCGGCACTGATTATTGGTATCGCATACAGTGTGTAAACATGGCGGCACTGATTATTGGTATCGCAGTGAGTAAACATGGCGGCACTGATTATTGGTATCGCATGCAGTGTGTAAACATGGCAGCACTGATTATTGGTATCGCATGCAGTGTGTAAACATGGCGGCACTGATTATTGGTATCGTATACAGTGTGTAAACATGGCGGCACTGATTATTGGTATCGCAGTGAATAAACATGGCGGCACTGATTATTGGTATCGCATACAGCGTGTAAACATGGCGGCACTGATTATTGGTATGGCATACAGTGTGTGAACATGGCGGCACTGATTATTGGTATCGCATACAGTGTGTAAACATGGCGGCACTGATTATTGGTATCGCGTACAGTGTGTAAACATGGCGGCACTGATTATTGGTATCGCGTACAGTGTGTAAACATGGCGGCACTGATTATTGGTATTGCGTACAGTGTGTAAACATGGCGGCACTGATTATTGGTATGGTGTACAGTGTGTAAACATGGCGGCACTGATTATTGGTATCGCATGCAGTGTGTAAACATGGCGGCACTGATTATTGGTATCGCATACAGTGTGTAAACATGGTGGCACTGATTATTGGTATCGCGGTGTGTAAACATGGCGGCACTGATTATTGGTATCGCATGCAGTGTGTAAACATGGTGGCACTGATTATTGGTATCGCATGCAGTGTGTAAACATGGCGGCACTGATTATTGGTATCGCATACAGTGGGTAAACATGGCGGCACTGATTATTGGTATGGCATACAGCGTGTAAACATGGCGGCACTGATTATTGGTATCGTGTACAGCGTGTAAACATGGCGGCACTGATTATTGGTATCGCGTACAGTGTGTAAACATGGCGGCACTGATTATTGGTATCGCAGTGAGTAAACATGGCGGCACTGATTATTGGTATCGCATGCAGTGTGTAAACATGGTGGCACTGATTATTGGTATCGCATGCAGTGTGTAAACATGGCGGCACTGATTATTGGTATCGCATACAGTGGGTAAACATGGCGGCACTGATTATTGGTATGGCATACAGCGTGTAAACATGGCGGCACTGATTATTGGTATCGTGTACAGCGTGTAAACATGGCGGCACTGATTATTGGTATCGCATACAGTGTGTAAACATGGCGGCACTGATTATTGGTATCGCGTACAGTGTGTAAACATGGCGGCACTGATTATTGGTATCGCATACAGTGTGTAAACATGGCGGCACTGATTATTGGTATCGCATACAGTGTGTAAACATGGTGGCACTGATTATTGGTATCGCGTACAGTGTGTAAACATGGCGGCACTGATTATTGGTATCGCATACAGTGTGTAAACATGGCGGCACTGATTATTGGTATGGCGTACAGCATGTAAACATGGCGGCACCGATTATTGGTATCGCATGCAGTGTGTAAACATGGCGGCACTGATTATTGGTATCGCATGCAGTGTGTAAACATGGCGGCACTGATTATTGGTATCGCATGCAGTGTGTAAACATGGCGGCACTGATTATTGGTATCGCATACAGTGTGTAAACATGGCGGCACTGATTATTGGTATTGCATACAGTGTGTAAACATGGCGGCACTGATTATTGGTATCGCGTACAGTGTGTAAACATGGCGGCACTGATTATTGGTATCGCATACAGTGTGTAAACATGGCGGCACTGATTATTGGTATGGCGTACAGCATGTAAACATGGCGGCACTGATTACTGGTATCGCATACAGCATGTAAACATGGCGGCACCGATTATTGGTATCGCATGCAGTGTGTAAACATGGCGGCACTGATTATTGGTATCGCATGCAGTGTGTAAACATGGCGGCACTGATTATTGGTATCGCATGCAGTGTGTAAACATGGCGGCACTGATTATTGGTATCGCATACAGTGTGTAAACATGGCGGCACTGATTATTGGTATCGCATGCAGTGTGTAAACATGGCGGCACTGATTATTGGTATCGCATGCAGTGTGTAAACATGGCGGCACTGATTATTGGTATCGCATGCAGTGTGTAAACACGGCGGCACTGATTATTGGTATCGCATGCAGTGTGTAAACATGGCGGCACTGATTATTGGTATCGCATGCAGTGTGTAAACATGGCGGCACTGATTATTGGTATCGCATGCAGTGTGTAAACATGGCGGCACTGATTATTGGTATCGCATGCAGTGTGTAAACATGACGGCACTGATTATTGGTATCGCATGCAGTGGGTCTCACCTTCCTTTCCGTCTCTGGCAGATGTACATGGATTATATAGGACTTAAATGTGTGGAGAACTCCCATGAGAAGGCGCTGTCCGACTTGGGGAACACAACGCTGAGTGCGGTTGGCGTCGGGGAGCGGCAGTGGTATTACCAGACCTGCACCGAGTTCGGATACTGTGAGTTACAGCAAATGTTCATTATAAATTGGTTTCTTGATTTCCCCTAAAAGCCGTGAATCCCCAATGTATGGTTTATGAAGGAGAACCAGATGGCAGAGGAGGGTTCCCCTAATTTGCTCTTATTTTCTGATTGTAGACTTTTTTTAATTACTGCTCCTGATCATGGGGATGGCCAGCTGCCGGAGGTGTGGTTAACAGCATGGCTTTACCCCCTGGGCCACCGGAGACCACAGGAGCCTCTCACTGATCGGAGTGTGGGGGGCATACATAGGATTACTACCATGTTTGGGGGAGGCGAGTTCCTCAAACATGACAGTGCGGTTTTCTTGGCCATGTCTTCACCGTATGGCGTACATAAATAAGATATCTTATTAGTCTGGCCAGGTGATACCAGCACTCAGGCCTCCTGCACAAGGGCGGACATTACAAAACGCAATCCTATGCAGACGGCCGCGAAAACACAGAAAACAAATCGCGGCACGGTCTATTTCTGTGCGGATCTCAGAGGTCTGCACTGAAACGTCACTCCCGGCACTCCACTCTGCGCACGCGGCAGCCGGCACATCACAGAGAGGAGAAGACACGGAGGAACGTGAGCCGCACTACTCACTGCGGAGGCGCGAGTTCGGATCCCGCTGTAAGACTTCCCGCAGTGGGGTCTGACCCGGCCGTCTGCAGGTCGCCTTAAGCTTTACAGATTTCGTTTTTGTTTTGTTTTCTAAAAAAAAAAAATTCAGCTTCGTCTTACTGACTTGAATATATGACCGCCTCTCTAATACACTGCAAACCTTCTGTATTGCAGTGTAGTGTGCGTCTCAATGTTAAAGGGGTTCTCCAGGAGTTTTACTATCGACAACCTAACCTCTGGATAGGTGATCAATAGCTGATTGGCGGGGGAAGGGTGTTCGCTGTTTGAGGATAGGTCATCAATAGTAAAAGTCTCAGACAACTCCTTGTAAGCGCTCCCTCTGGGCTCTGGGGGGGTACGTCATTAGGCCGTTGTCTGGCTGGCATGACTGCCTTTTCAGCATTCCAGAATTTATCATGGGGTAAGGATAAGAATTGGGTGATAAAGGCAGCCCACTGCTTCTGTCTAACCACTTGGATGCCATGATCAAAAGGTTAGGGCCCATAACTGCTATGGGGTTTAGATGGTTGGGACTGGAGTTAGCAGCTGTATAACCAGCTGACATTCACTGCGTAAGGAGCAGCACAACTCCTGATCCCGCTCCATACGCTGTGCGCACATCTCTAAATATACAGCAAATGTTTCAAAGGGATTAAAATGGTGATATGGAAATTTTTAAAAAATTACAAAAACTCACAAATTTAACATCACAATTTGACTTAAACAATCGGTCCTTTTCAGATTGTGCATCGCCTTTAGGAATGATCAGACGCACTTCTAGAAAACTCCTTTAACAATACTTTACTACTCTCTGTGACTTCTCACATCTTCCCTCCACAGATCAGACTTGTGGGGACGGCTCTTGCCCATTCTCCCGACTCATCACCCTGAAGTCTCAGCTGGACCTCTGCACCGAGGTCTTCCAGATCCCCCCAGAGTCTGTACATCAGTCGGTCCAATTCACCAATGAGTTCTATGGAGCTGATCATCCCAAGTCCAGCAGGATCATCTTTGTTAATGGTATGACCCCAATGAGAGATTCCCCATGTCCGCCTGACCCCCTCAGGCCTTGCATTATGCCCCACTTATATGGGATGACTGTCTGCTAAATGATCGGGTGACGTCACTGCTAGTTGTTGGGGCTTGTGCTGAGCGTTTAGACAGGCAGATCACCGCTGAGTAACGCTTACTTCTCGCTCAGCACTTCACATTGAGCGTGGAGCGTTTACACGCAGCAAGGAGTGAGCGAACTAGCGATGCTTTTTAAGCTGGTGACAAACAAAAAGTAAACTAATCGTGCCGATGGCTTTGTATTTAGGGGTTACGATTCTCACGCCTCTTTGTTAGTCTGAACGGATTCTGCGTGATAACCGTCATCTGTAAACGGCCCTGCAGGCATAACACAATGTATCCGCTTTGCCTGCAGTGTTCCTGTAAGTAATTCCCTAACTGACATTCGCCTCACCTGCAGGTGACATAGACCCTTGGCACGCCCTCAGTGTGCTGAAGAATCAGTCTCGCTCAGAAATCGCCATCTTTATCAACGGGACTGCCCATTGTGCGAACATGAATCCTTCCCGCAGCTCCGATCCTCCATCGCTGCAGAAAGCTCGAGAGGTCAGAAGACATCATGAAAGTAATGTAGGGTTCATATAGAAAACCTCATGCATCATGGTCTCTTTTGTGTTGCAGGAAATTGCCGATAAGATTGCAGAATGGCTACAAAGTGTCCGGCGGACTGAGTAACCTTTGACCCCTCTGCTGTAAGCCGAGAGAAGAAAATGCCAAATTAGTAAAAAAAAAAAAACACTGGAAAAACACGTCTGTGTGGATTGTAACCAAAGGAACAACAATTGTAGCTGCAGGGATTTGTGCTCCATCCCCCTGTAAGGAGACCGTGTGCAATAATGCAGACAAGGACCTTGTGCGTTCTTTGTCTCTACAACTAATGGTTTTATTGCTCCGCTGCATCTAAAATAAAAATGGAGCAACTTTGGGTATATTTACAGCAAAATAGTATGTAAGGCTGAAGAAGACATCTGTCCATCCAATTCAGCCTGTTACACCCAATGAGAAAGGGAGACCAAGCTCCTCCCACTTGTCTGCTGTGTCCAGAGCCTACAGACAAGCCCTGTGCAGTCCGATCTTAGTCATAGGCTCTTCAGTCCGTCTTCGATACATCTGATTGGTGGACGGCTGGAAGACCCAAAACAGTGGGATGTCTTCAATAAGCAATAGATCCAAAGTTGCATCTTTTTTATTTTGGAAGCATTGGTCCAAATGGCCGATCCCGACACTCAGATCTCCTTAGAGGATGTGAGGAGCGCTCCGCTGTCCTGCAGGAACTTTGTTTTAATTGTTAGACATTAAAGTGACCCTCCCCCCGAACTGTAGGGAGAGTGATGTTAGCTGCTGACCGTCTCGCCGGATACACGTGCAGTAGTGGCCAATCAGAGCAGGTGTACTATGTCAGCAGTCTGAGACAATCCTAATATACAGTCAGAAGAGTGCAGTGTCCATATGGGGTCCAGGGACTGATGGGTCCAGGGACCGCAGCACAAAGGGGACTGAAGAGTCGCTTTAAGCAATGTGTGAGCACAAACACAATAACCCCTCTGAGAGTGTTTTTACATTTTGTATGTTTTGTCATTTCCGGTGTCTTTCTGTAAATATCCGTTGTGCCGATCTTTGGGGCGCCGAGCAAGATTTTTTAATGGTTTTTTGTTATAAAAATAAATTCTTACACTATTGGTGTTTTTCTTCTTTCTGTATAAATCCAGGCGGCCGGCCATTCGTAGCTTTCTAATTCCTGTAAGGATTGGTACTCATATACCTAATGATGAACATCTGCCCCTTCCTGATCAGTAGGCCTGAGCCCCGAGGCCTGGCATGCACGAAGAGTCACACTGAAGCCTGCCGTTCAGCTGCATGTAACTTCTTTACTCTAATCCAGCTGCATGGGGTTTATAGACGGTGGGCGTGGTTAGCACTCATGAAGTACGCCTCTGCAGCTGATTGGTTATTGCCCCTAGATGGGGCTCTTCCTCCAGGAGCTGGGGTCCTTATTATGGAATCCCTGGACGAAGAATGTGCCATCTTGGGTAAACTGTTGGGAACACGGTGGGCGGGGGAGCGAGTAGTCAGTTCAGACGGGAAGCTGTGTTAGTAGTGTAGAGGGGAGGCACATGTTTGTAATAGGCATGTCAGTTTATTACAATCCGTTACACTGTGTCTATACTTTTATGGAAAAGTTTATTAAATGACCAAGAAAGGTTGAAAAGGCAGAGCTGAAGCATCAGCGATGGCTGATGCGATGGCTCCTCCGAGGTTCGTCAGTGAAGGTGTTTCTTCTGGCCCTGCCTCCATGCACTGTGCAGGCAGTTGTTCCCAGATGACTGACTTGTTTGCACTGGTCTCTTTGCTTCGGGGAGGTTTACCTCCCTATTGGCTCCTGTTTACACTGGACAATCCCGTTGCAGCCTTCTTTCTCTCCCCAGCCTGGAGGGGTCCTGTGTGAAGTCACCTCCACCTTCTCCCATATATTTTGGTAACACAATTCCTAAATCTTTTTGGGATCTCTGTTGTAAAGTGTAAGGCCTCCTGTCCACAGGATTGGACCGACCCTGCCCGTGGCCGAGGACACAGCGGGACTTCTACTTACCCGCCTGGGTCTTCTCTGCACTGCGGATGCGCCGGCCGGCGCCCCATCGCACATCCGCAGTGGAGTTTTTTTTAAACTCCTGCTTTCCTGCAGACGGCCGGTGGATTGGAGGCTTCTATTGACTTCAATGGAAGCCGTCCGTGCGGGATCTACACTGAATGGCGCATGCTGCGATTTATTTTTTTTCCTGGACCAAATAGGTTGGCAGATCCAATCCGCATGCTTATTACACCTGCGGACGCCCATGTGTCCCTACAGGCGGCTTGATTTGCGGATCTTCTGTAACTCCGATCCGCCTGTGGACATTGGGGGAGCTTCACACATTGTGAGTTTGCTGCAGGCTTTCTGTAGTGGAAACCTGTAGCCGATTCCCTGTAAATCCACAGCGGTCAGACCACCGTTTAGGCGCAGATTTGGCCACAATTGTGGATTTTAAGGCCGCCTGCAGACGAGCGGGTCGGATCCGGCGGCGAGAATTCTCGCCGCGGGAGCCGGCCTGAGCGCCTGCAGAGACAAGCGCGTACTCACTGCGCCCGGCGACCCCGGCTCTTTCATGTGCCGACCGCGGGCAGCCGGCACATGCGCAGACCGGAGCCGGCGGCCGGGTGAATGACATTTCTGTGCGAGGCTCTGCGAGCCCCGCACAAAAATAGGACATGCCGCAGTTTGTTTGCCGCACGAGATTTCGCCCGGCCAAACCGCGGCCGTCTGCATAGGAGTGCGTATTGTAATGCACTCCTATGCAGGCTTTCAGTGGCGGAGCCCGTGTGCAGGCGGCCTAACTCTTGTATCTGAATTCTGCAGCATAAAGAGACATTTTGTGGATTTACAGCAATTTTGAAAAAGCTCTGCGGATTTGATGTGGCGCATTCCTGCACCGTGTGAAGGCGATTCTAGACCTCTCCTCCGAGAGGCTTGTAATGCGGCTGCTGGGGAATCTCCGCAGCATTGATGCCACATGACAAGCCTGAGGGGCACGGCCCACTACAGGTTATTTTTCACTGCGAAATTGGCAGCGTTTTTTTCCTGCAGGGGTCTATGGGGCTTGTAATGTTAAAATCGCGATCGCGCAAAATCGCAATTTACCGCTCATTGCCACGGATTTACAGCACGGGTGCAAAACTATGCCAACTTGTGGCAAAAACCATGGCACAACCCCATCGTCTTAACCTGGTTGGCTCAAGCTTTCATAACTCGGCCGTTTGGATGTTCAGCTGATCGTCCCGGGTTCTTCTCCCAATAATCAGAGACGCAGCATCATGTGGCCATGGCGGAAGCAGCATCATGTGGCCATGGCGGAAGCGGCATCATGTGGCCATGGCGGAAGCGGAATCATGTGGCGATGGCGGAAGCGGCATCATGTGGCCATGGCGGAAGCGGCATCATGTGGCCATGGCGGAAGCGGCATCATGTGGCCATGGCGGAAGCGGCATCATGTGGCCATGGCGGAAGCGGCATCATGTGGCCATGGCGGAAGCGGCATCATGTGGCCATGGCGGAAGCGGCATCATGTGGCCATGGCGGAAGCAGCATCATGTGGCCATGGCGGAAGCAGCATCATGTGGCGATGGCGGCCACTGATAGTGACTTTCTGTTCTGACACAAGACAGCCTGAGCAGAGAGACAAACACTAAATCAGTCCACTGAGCTGAGGAATGCGACCGTTTAATGATGTCTCCTATCAGTAATGCACACATTAGATAGACACTGCCCCAACAGCACCACCTATTGGATGGAAACAGTCTTACGGTTTGCAGCGACCCAACAATCACAACAAAACCATCTAGTTTTAATTTCTTGCCCTTGTCGAGTCATGGCAACTTGGAAGCCGCAACGCGCCTGCAATCCCCAGCATCAGGATGTAGCGTAGCGTGGCCGTGTGTAACGTCACTGTGGGGGCTTGGGGCTCATTCACATGGGCAGAGGCGTAGAAACCTGTATCGTGTAGCGTGGCAGCCCATTCGCTCTGCTGGCAAAGATTGCGTGCGGGCTGTGATTGGCGCTGTGCACGCCCGGGCTTCTGACATCACGAACATGCGCAGTGTGACATTGAAAAAATAATAATTCCCCCCGTATGTGTAGAGCGGGGCCGCATGAAACGCGTGCGACGGAACCTGCGAAACGCTACAATAAATACACCCATAAGCGCAAAAAAGTATCTCTGAGCGAATGCATCTACTATCGTGTGACGCCGGCCCATGCTGAAACATTGCTGAGCGGCACGTGGCGCACTACATCACTCAGGGGACAAGAGGACAGCGACCTCCGGCATGTAACGGACGCGGGCGCCGGGAATAGTTCAGCGCCGGTGAATGCAGCAATGCCAAAAACCTAAAAAACACAACGACCTACATAATCTGGTGTCCCCAAAGTCATACCGACCCGCAGGGAAAGCTGGCGCGCCATTTATACCGCCGCCACAAATATATACCGAACAACGGCAGAACTGAGGCGTTCAAACGCGTAATATGGACCCCAAATACTACCAACGAGGCGGCGCACACGGACTTGTGCGTTACATGGTTTCTACGGACGTGTCTGACTTGTGTGTTACGCGGTTTCCACGGACGTGTCTGACTTTTGTGTTACGCTGTTTATACGGACGTGTCTGATGTGTGTTACGCCGTTTCTACGGACGTGTCTGACTTGTGTCACGCCGTTTCCACGGACGTGTCTGACTTGTGTGTTACGCGGTTTCCACGGACGTGTCTGACTTGTGTTACGCCGTTTCCACGGATGTGTCTGACTTGTGTTACGCGGTTTCCACGGACGTGTCTGACTTGTGTTACGCCGTTTCCACGGACCTGTCTGACTTGTGTTACGCGGTTTCCACGGACGTGTCTGACTTGTGTTACGCCGTTTCCACGGACGTGTCTGACTTGTGTCACGCCGTTTCCATGGATATGTCTGATTTGTGTTACGCGGTTTCCACGGACGTGTCTGACTTGTGTTACGCCGTTTCCACGGACGTGTCTGACTTGTGTGCTACGCGGTTTCCACGGACGTGTCTGACTTGTGTGCTACGCGGTTTCCACGGACGCGTCTGACTTGTGTGTTACGCCGTTTCTACGGACGTGCCTGACTTGTGTTACGCGGTTTCCACGGGCGTGTCTGACTTGTGTGCTACGCGGTTTCCACGGACGTGTCTGACTTGTGTGTTACGCCGTTTCCATGGACGTGTCTGACTTGTGTTACGTGGTTTCCACGGATGTGTCGGACTCGTGTGTTACGCGGTTACTACGGACGTGTCTGACTTGTGTTACGCCGTTTCCACGGACGTGTCTGACTTGTGTTACGCCGTTTCCACGGACATGTCTGACTTGTGTTATGTGGTTTCCACGGACGTGTCTGACTTGTGTTACGCCGTTTCCACGGACATGTCTGACTTGTGTTACGCGGTTTCCACGGACGTGTCTGACTTGTGTTACGCGGTTTCCACGGACGTGTCTGACTCGTGTGTTACGCGGTTTCCACGGACGTGTCTGACTTGTGTGTTACGCGGTTTCCACGGACGTGTCTGACTTGTGTTACGCGGTTTCCATGGACGTGTCTGACTTGTGTTACGCGGTTTCCACGGACGTGTCTGACTTGTGTGTTACGCGGTTTCCACGGACGTGTCTGACTTGTGTGTTACGCGGTTTCCACGGACGTGTCTGACTTGTGTGTTACGCGGTTTCCACGGACGTGTCTGACTTGTGTGTTACGCGGTTTCGACGGACGTGTCTGACTTGTGTTACGCCGTTTCCACGGACGTGTCTGACTTGTGTTACGCCGTTTCCACGGACGTGTCTGACTTGTGTTACGCCGTTTCCACGGACGTGTCTGACTTGTGTCACGCCGTTTCCACGGACGTATCTGACTTGTGTTACGCCGTTTCCACGGACGTGTCTGACTTGTGTTATGCGGTTTCCACGGATGTGTTTGACTTGTGTCCCGCCGTTTCCACGGACGTATCTGACCTGTGTTACGCCGTTTCCACGGACGTGTCTGACTTGTGTTACGCGGTTTCCACAGACGTGTCTGACTTGTGTTACGCCGTTTCCACGGACGTGTCTGACTTGTGTCACGCCGTTTCCACGGACGTATCTGACTTGTGTTACGCCGTTTCCACGGACGTGTCTGACTTGTGTTACGCGGTTTCCATGGATGTGTTTGACTTGTGTCACGCCGTTTCCACGGACGTATCTGACCTGTGTTAGGCCGTTTCCATGGACATGTCTGACTTGTGTGCTACGCGGTTTCCACGGACGTGTCTGACTTGTGTGCTACGCGGTTTCCACGGACGCGTCTGACTTGTGTGTTACGCCGTTTCTACGGACGTGCCTGACTTGTGTTACGCGGTTTCCACGGGCGTGTCTGACTTGTGTGCTACGCGGTTTCCACGGACGTGTCTGACTTGTGTGTTACGCCGTTTCCATGGACGTGTCTGACTTGTGTTACGCCGTTTCCACGGATGTGTCGGACTCGTGTGTTACGCGGTTACTACGGACGTGTCTGACTTGTGTTACGCCGTTTCCACGGACGTGTCTGACTTGTGTTACGCCGTTTCCACGGACATGTCTGACTTGTGTGTTACGCGGTTTCCACGGACGTGTCTGACTTGTGTGTTACGCGGTTTCCACGGACGTGTCTGACTTGTGTTACGCGGTTTCCATGGACGTGTCTGACTTGTGTTACGCGGTTTCCACGGACGTGTCTGACTTGTGTGTTACGCGGTTTCCACGGACGTGTCTGACTTGTGTGTTACGCGGTTTCCACGGACGTGTCTGACTTGTGTGTTACGCGGTTTCCACGGACGTGTCTGACTTGTGTGTTACGCGGTTTCGACGGACGTGTCTGACTTGTGTTACGCCGTTTCCACGGACGTGTCTAACTTGTGTCACGCCGTTTCCACGGACGTATCTGACTTGTGTTACGCCGTTTCCACGGACGTGTCTGACTTGTGTTACGCGGTTTCCATGGATGTGTTTGACTTGTGTCACGCCGTTTCCACGGACGTATCTGACCTGTGTTACGCCGTTTCCACGGACGTGTCTGACTTGTGTTACGCGGTTTCCACGGACGTGTCTGACTTGTGTTACGCCGTTTCCACGGACGTGTCTGACTTGTGTCACGCCGTTTCCACGGACGTATCTGACTTGTGTTACGCCGTTTCCACGGACGTGTCTGACTTGTGTTAGGCGGTTTCCACGGATGTGTTTGACTTGTGTCACGCCGTTTCCACGGACGTATCTGACCTGTGTTACGCCGTTTCCATGGACATGTCTGACTTGTGTGCTACGCGGTTTCCACGGACGTGTCTGACTTGTGTGCTACGCGGTTTCCACGGACGCGTCTGACTTGTGTGTTACGCCGTTTCTACGGACGTGCCTGACTTGTGTTACGCGGTTTCCACGGGCGTGTCTGACTTGTGTGCTACGCGGTTTCCACGGACGTGTCTGACTTGTGTGTTACGCCGTTTCCATGGACGTGTCTGACTTGTGTTACGCCGTTTCCACGGATGTGTCGGACTCGTGTGTTACGCGGTTACTACGGACGTGTCTGACTTGTGTTACGCCGTTTCCACGGACGTGTCTGACTTGTGTTACGCCGTTTCCACGGACGTGTCTGACTTGTGTTACGCCGTTTCCACGGACATGTCTGACTTGTGTTATGTGGTTTCCACGGATGTGTTTGACTTGTGTCACGCCGTTTCCACGGACGAATCTGACCTGTGTTACGCGGTTTCCACGGACGTGTCTGACTTGTGTTACGCGGTTTCCACGGACGTGTCTGACTTGTGTTACGCCGTTTCCACGGACGTGTCTGACTTGTGTCACGCCGTTTCCACGGACGTATCTGACTTGTGTTACGCCGTTTCCACGGACGTGTCTGACTTGTGTTACGCGGTTTCCACGGATGTGTTTGACTTGTGTCACGCCGTTTCCACGGACGTATCTGACCTGTGTTACGCCGTTTCCATGGACATGTCTGACTTGTGTGCTACGCGGTTTCCACGGACGTGTCTGACTTGTGTGCTACGCGGTTTCCACGGACGCGTCTGACTTGTGTGTTACGCCGTTTCTACGGACGTGCCTGACTTGTGTTACGCGGTTTCCACGGGCGTGTCTGACTTGTGTGCTACGCGGTTTCCACGGACGTGTCTGACTTGTGTGTTACGCCGTTTCCATGGACGTGTCTGACTTGTGTTACGCCGTTTCCACGGATGTGTCGGACTCGTGTGTTACGCGGTTACTACGGACGTGTCTGACTTGTGTTACGCCGTTTCCACGGACGTGTCTGACTTGTGTTACGCCGTTTCCACGGACATGTCTGACTTGTGTGTTACGCGGTTTCCACGGACGTGTCTGACTTGTGTGTTACGCGGTTTCCACGGACGTGTCTGACTTGTGTTACGCGGTTTCCATGGACGTGTCTGACTTGTGTTACGCGGTTTCCACGGACGTGTCTGACTTGTGTGTTACGCGGTTTCCACGGACGTGTCTGACTTGTGTGTTACGCGGTTTCCACAGACGTGTCTGACTTGTGTGTTACGCGGTTTCCACGGACGTGTCTGACTTGTGTGTTACGCAGTTTCGACGGACGTGTCTGACTTGTGTTACGCCGTTTCCACGGACGTGTCTGACTTGTGTTACGCGGTTTCCACGGACGTGTCTGACTTGTGTTACGCCGTTTCCACGGACGTGTCTGACTTGTGTCACGCCGTTTCCACGGACGTATCTGACTTGTGTTAAGCCGTTTCCACGGACGTGTCTGACTTGTGTTACGCGGTTTCCACGGATGTGTTTGACTTGTGTCACGCCGTTTCCACGGACGTATCTGACCTGTGTTACGCCGTTTCCACGGACGTGTCTGACTTGTGTTACGCGGTTTCCACGGACGTGTCTGACTTGTGTTACGCCGTTTCCACGGACGTGTCTGACTTGTGTCACGCCGTTTCCACGGACGTATCTGACTTGTGTTACGCGGTTTCCACGGACGTGTCTGACTTGTGTTACGCGGTTTCCACGGATGTGTTTGACTTGTGTCACGCCGTTTCCACGGACGTATCTGACCTGTGTTACGCCGTTTCCATGGACATGTCTGACTTGTGTGCTACGCGGTTTCCACGGACGTGTCTGACTTGTGTGCTACGCGGTTTCCACGGACGCGTCTGACTTGTGTGTTACGCCGTTTCTACGGACGTGCCTGACTTGTGTTACACGGTTTCCACGGGCGTGTCTGACTTGTGTGCTACGCGGTTTCCACGGACGTGTCTGACTTGTGTGTTACGCGGTTTCCATGGACGTGTCTGACTTGTGTTACGCCGTTTCCACGGATGTGTCGGACTCGTGTGTTACGCGGTTACTACGGACGTGTCTGACTTGTGTTACGCCGTTTCCACGGACGTGTCTGACTTGTGTTATGTGGTTTCCACGGACGTGTCTGACTTGTGTTACGCCGTTTCCACGGACATGTCTGACTTGTGTTACGCGGTTTCCACGGACGTGTCTGACTTGTGTTACGCGGTTTCCACGGACGTGTCTGACTCGTGTGTTACGCGGTTTCCACGGACGTGTCTGACTTGTGTGTTACGCGGTTTCCACGGACGTGTCTGACTTGTGTTACGCGGTTTCCATGGACGTGTCTGACTTGTGTGTTACGCGGTTTCCACGGACGTGTCTGACTTGTGTGTTACGCGGTTTCCACGGACGTGTCTGACTTGTGTGTTACGCGGTTTCCACCGACGTGTCTGACTTGTGTGTTACGCGGTTTCGACGGACGTGTCTGACTTGTGTTACGCCGTTTCCACGGACGTGTCTGACTTGTGTTACGCGGTTTCCACGGACGTGTCTGACTTGTGTTACACGGTTTCCACGGACGTGTCTGACTTGTGTCACGCCGTTTCCACGGACGTGTCTGACTTGTGTTACGCCGTTTCCACGGACGTGTCTGACTTGTGTTACGCGGTTTCCACGGACGTGTTTGACTTGTGTCACGCCGTTTCCACGGACGTATCTGACCTGTGTTACGCCGTTTCCACGGACGTGTCTGACTTGTGTTACGCCGTTTCCACGGACGTGTCTGACTTGTGTCACGCCGTTTCCACGGACGCGTCTGACTTGTGTTACGCCGTTTCCACGGACGTGTCTGACTTGTGTTACGCGGTTTCCACGGACGTGTCTGACTTGTGTTACGCCGTTTCCACGGACGTGTCTGACTTGTGTTACGCCGTTTCCACGGACGTATCTGACTTGTGTTACGCCGTTTCCACGGACGTGTCTGACTTGTGTTACGCGGTTTCCACGGATGTGTTTGACTTGTGTCACGCCGTTTCCACGGACGTATCTGACCTGTGTTACGCCGTTTCCATGGACATGTCTGACTTGTGTTACGCAGTTTCCACGGATGTCTCTGACTTGTGTTACGCGGTTTCCACTGACGTGTCTGACTTGTGTTACGCGGTTTCCACGGACGCGTCTGACTTGTGTTACGCGGTTTCCACGGACGCGTCTGACTTGTGTTACGCGGTTTCCACGGACGCGTCTGACTTGTGTTACGCGGTTTCCACGGACGTGTCTGACTTGTGTTACGTGGTTTCCACGGACGTGTCTGACTTGTGTTACGCCGTTTCCACGGACGTGTCTGACTTGTGTTACGCCGTTTCCACGGACGTGTCTGACTTGTGTTACGCCGTTTCCACGGACGTGTCTGACTTGTGTTACGCCGTTTCCACGGACGCGTCTGACTTGTGTTACGCCGTTTCCACGGACGCGTCTGACTTGTGTTACGCCGTTTCCACGGACGCGTCTGACTTGTGTTACGCCGTTTCCACGGACGCGTCTGACTTGTGTTACGCCGTTTCCACGGACGCGTCTGACTTGTGTTACGCCGTTTCCACGGACGTGTCTGACTTGTGTTACGCCGTTTCCACGGACGCGTCTGACTTGTGTTACGCCGTTTCCACGGACGCGTCTGACTTGTGTTACGCCGTTTCCACGGACGTGTCTGACTTGTGTTACGCGGTTTCCACGGACGTGTCTGACTTGTGTTACGCGGTTTCCACGGATGCGTCTGACTTGTGTTACGCGGTTTCCACGGACGTGTCTGACTTGTGTTACGTGGTTTCCACGGACGTGTCTGACTTGTGTTACGCCGTTTCCACGGACGTGTCTGACTTGTGTTACGCCGTTTCCACGGACGTGTCTGACTTGTGTTACGCCGTTTCCACGGACGCGTCTGACTTGTGTTACGCCGTTTCCACGGACGCGTCTGACTTGTGTTACGCCGTTTCCACGGACGCGTCTGACTTGTGTTACGCCGTTTCCACGGACGCGTCTGACTTGTGTTACGCCGTTTCCACGGACGCGTCTGACTTGTGTTACGCCGTTTCCACGGACGCGTCTGACTTGTGTTACGCCGTTTCCACGGACGTGTCTGACTTGTGTTACGCCGTTTCCACGGACGCGTCTGACTTGTGTTACGCCGTTTCCACGGACGCGTCTGACTTGTGTTACGCCGTTTCCACGGACTTCATTTACTCTTGTGAACATTTTTCGTGTTTTTCCCGTCAGAGCGCTGCCCGCTGTTTTACCGCCCTGTAGTTCTGTACGGTCGCGCCCGTAGCGCAGTACAGGCACAACTGCTTTGCGTACTGACAGCGGGTTTTGCGTATTTTGCTAGGAATCCTAAAAGAGTAAAAACAAGAAGCACCAGGGGGCGCTCTACAACCGCCTGCGCAAAATACAGTTCACACGCAGGCAAAACCGCAGCAGCAGGCAGGGACACACAGCTCTCTGCGCCGGGGGGACGCTGCGGTTTGTACGCAGCAGATTACGGTACGGTTGTGCGCCGGCCTCTAACTACGCCGTGCGCTGGCCTCTAACTACGCCTCGCCCCGCGACCAACAAGCCTCACACCACTAAACATAACAGCTATGGCCTCAGGAAAGTGATGAAAATCCCCCAAATTGTTGTGCCTTTTGAACCAATCCGGGCCCCTGATACACCGACTGGTGGCCCTCAGCCTGCAGCCCAGTCTGACAGGAAACATGGCCGCCAGTCATCCACCTCACAGAGCTGACTGCAGCGGCCAACCTCCCGCCCAATGCAGGCCACGCCCTCTCGCCCATGCAGGCCACGCCCACCACAGGCGCGCTCTACGATCAGCGGGGAGCATATTATCAATTTCTGCTACAGCTCTGCCCCAACAACCAATCAGGTTGAATCAGCCAACTCAAACAACCAATCAGGCTGCTGGAATGGCTGAATAGGGCAGAGCTGTTGAAGAAATTAATAATATGCCAGCGAGCTCTAGTCACGTGCTCTGCGCTCAACATGGCGGCGCCCAGGCTGGTAGGTCAATGATAGACAAATGTCTGTGATATACATAAGGCGAGAGCTGATGGTGGCAGCGGCGTAAATACCTGTACATGTGCGCACTGCCATGTACACGCGCCACTCATGATGTGTAAGACAGTGCAGAGGAGCTGCAGGTAATGATCCCGGAGGACGGGTTCGCGTATATTCGGTATATTACGGTATCGGCTGTCTAATCTCGCCACTAGACAGTGAGTGGAGCGGCTTTCTGTTACAACCAATCACAACGCTGCTTTTATTTTGTAAATTGCATTGGAGTGATGAAAGCGGGCATCTGATTGGTTGTTGGAGCAGTTTTGTGTTGGTCCTGATTTGTCTGATCTGACACCCTGCGCTCCACTGACTTCATGGGGGGGGGGGGGGGGGGGGGTTGCACTCTAGAAAAACTCTATAAATGTTTTTGTATAAACCTTCAAGCTGCTTTTGTCCTTTAGTTCTGGTGTTGACCCGGCGGACATCTGGTCACTGATGGCGTTGGCCTTTAGGTCTGGTGTTGACCCGGCGGACATCTGGTCACTGATGGCGTTGGCCTTTAGGTCTGGTGTTGACCCGGCGGACATCCGGTCACTGATGGCGTTGGCCTCTAGTTCTGGTGTTGACCCAGCGGACATCCGGTCACTGATGGCGTTGGCCTTTAGGTCTGGTGTTGACCCGGTGTACATCCGGTCACTGATGGCGTTGGCCTTTAGGTCGGGTGTTGACTCGGCGTACATCCAGTCACTGATGGCGTTGGCCTTTAGGTCTGGTGTTGACCCAGCGGACATCCGGTCACTGATGGCGTTGGCCTTTAGGTCTGGTGTTCACTCGGCGTACATCCGGTCACTGATGGCGTTGGCCTTTAGGTCGCGTGTTGACCCGGTGTACATCCGGTCACTGATGGCGTTGGCCTCTAGTTCTGGTGTTGACCCGGTGTACATCCGGTCACTGATGGCGTTGGCCTCTAGTTCTGGTGTTGACCCGGCGGACATCCGGTCACTAATGGCGTTGGCCTCTAGTTCTGGTGTTGACCCGGTGGACATCCGGTCACTGATGGCGTTGGCCTTTAGGTCTGGTGTTGACCCGGTGTACATCCGGTCACTGATGGCGTTGGCCTTTAGGTCTGGTGTTGACCTGGTGTACATCCGGTCACTGATGGCGTTGGCCTCTAGTTCTGGTGTTGACCCGGCGGACATCCGGTCACTAATGGTGTTGGCCTCTAGTTCTGGTGTTGACCCGGCGGACATCCGGTCACTGATGGCGTTGGCCTTTAGGTCTGGTGTTGACCCGGTGTACATCCGGTCACTGATGGCGTTGGCCTCTAGTTCTGGTGTTGACCCGGTGTACATCCGGTCACTGATGGCGTTGGCCTCTAGTTCTGGTGTTGACCCGGTGTACATCCGGTCACTGATGGCGTTGGCCTTTAGGTCTGGTGTTCACTCGGCGTACATCTGGTCACTGATGGCGTTGGCCTCTAGTTCTGGTGTACATCCGGTCACTGATGGCGTTGGCCTTTAGGTCTGGTGTTGACCCGGTGTACATCCGGTCACTGATGGCGTTGGCCTTAAGGTCTGGTGTTGACCCGGCGGACATCCGGTCACTGATGACGTTGGCCTTTATGTCTGGTGTTGACCCGGTGTACATCCGGTCACTGATGGCGTTGGCCTTTAGGTCTGGTGTTCGCCCGGCGTACATCCGGTCACTGATGGCGTCGGCCTTTAGGTCTGGTGTTGACCCAGCGGACATCTGGTCACTGATGGCGTTGGCCTTTAGGTCTGGTGTTGACCCGGTGTACATCCGGTCACTGATGGCGTTGGCCTTAAGGTCTGGTGTTGACCCGGCGGACATCCGGTCACTGATGGCGTTGGCCTTTATGTCTGGTGTTGACCCGGTGTACATCCGGTCACTGATGGCGTTGGCCTTTAGGTCTGGTGTTCGCCCGGCGTACATCCGGTCACTGATGGCGTCGGCCTTTAGGTCTGGTGTTGACCCAGCGGACATCTGGTCACTGATGGCGTTGGTCTTTAGGTCTGGTGTTGACCCGGCGTACATCCGGTCACTGATGGCGTCGGCCTTTAGGTCGGGTGTTGACCCGGCGTACATCTGGTCACTGATGGCGTTGGCCTTTAGGTCTGGTGTTGACCCGGCGGACATCCGGTCACTGATGGCGTTGGCCTTTAGGTCGGGTGTTGACCCGGCGTACATCCGGTCACTGATGGCGTTGGCCTTTAGGTCTGGTGTTGACCCGGTGTACATCTGGTCACTGATGGCGTTGGTCTTTAGGTCTGGTTTTGACCCGGCGGACATCTGGTCACTGATGGCGTTGGCCTTTAGGTCTGGTGTTGACCCAGCGGACATCCGGTCACTGATGGTGTCGGCCTTTAGGTCTGGTGTTGACCCGGTGTACATCTGGTCACTGATGGTGTTGGCCTTTAGGTCTGGTTTTGACCCGGCGGACATCCGGTCACTGATGGCGTTGGCCTTTAGGTCTGGTGTTGACCCGGCGTACATCTGGTCACTGATGGCGTTGGCCTTTAGTTCTGGTGTTGACCCGGCGGACATCCGGTCACTGATGGCGTTGGCCTTTAGTTCTGGTGTTGACCCGGCATACATCCGGTCACTGATGGCGTTGGCCTTAAGGTCTGGTGTTGACCCGGCGGACATCTGGTCACTGATGGTGTTGGCCTTTAGGTCTGGTTTTGACCCGGCGGACATCTGGTCACTGATGGCGTTGGCCTTTAGGTCGGGTGTTGACCCGGCGTACATCCGGTCACTGATGGCGTTGGCCTTTAGGTCTGGTGTTGACCCGGTGTACATCTGGTCACTGATGGCGTTGGTCTTTAGGTCTGGTTTTGACCCGGCGGACATCTGGTCACTGATGGCGTTGGCCTTTAGGTCTGGTGTTGACCCAGCGGACATCCGGTCACTGATGGCGTTGGCCTTTAGGTCTGGTGTTGACCCGGTGTACATCTGGTCACTGATGGTGTTGGCCTTTAGGTCTGGTTTTGACCCGGCGGACATCCGGTCACTGATGGCGTTGGCCTTTAGGTCGGGTGTTGACCCGGCGTACATCTGGTCACTGATGGTGTTGACCCAGCGGACATCCGGTCACTGATGGCGTTGGCCTTTAGGTCTGGTGTTGACCCGGCATACATCCGGTCACTGATGGCGTTGGCCTTAAGGTCTGGTGTTGACCCGGCGGACATCTGGTCACTGATGGTGTTGGCCTTTAGGTCTGGTTTTGACCCGGCGGACATCTGGTCACTGATGGCGTTGGCCTTTAGGTCGGGTGTTGACCCGGCGTACATCTGGTCACTGATGGCGTTGGCCTTTAGGTCTGGTGTTGACCCAGCGGACATCCGGTCACTGATGGCGTTGACCTTTAGGTCTGGTGTTGACCCGGCGTACGTCCGGTCACTGATGGCGTTGGCCTTTAGGTCTGGTGTTGACCCGGCGTACATCCGGTCACTGATGGCGTTGGCCTTTAGGTCTGGTGTTGACCCAGCGTACATCCGGTCACTGATGGCGTTGGCCTTTAGGTCTGGTGTTGACCCGGTGTACGTCCGGTCACTGATGGCGTTGGCCTTTAGGTCTGGTGTTGACCCGGCGGACGTCCGGTCACTGATGGCGTTGGCCTTAAGGTCTGGTGTTGACCCGGCGTACGTCCGGTCACTGATGGCGTTGGCCTTTAGGTCTGGTGTTGACCCGGCGGACGTCCGGTCACTGATGGCGTTGGCCTTTAGGTCTGATGTTGACCCGGTGTACATCCGGTCACTGATGGCGTTGGCTGTGGAGCAGCGATGAGCCGGATATTGCTGCGTATGGCAGTGATGGTGGACCTTGCATGACCGCGTATCTCACGGACGGCGTGCGCAGCGTCCCCTATACACAACGTGTTTTATACGCTACCCGTAGAGAACAAGATGGCTGTTTGTGCGTGATCTGTGGTGAAATATGATGCGCATATCTGCAGACGACGGGTAAACGCTGATACGCACGGAACGGTGGAAATCACTGCGCTTTCATTGACTCCCTTCTCTGCGCATCGTGTGCGGATTACGTGGCGAGATCCCGGCCGTGTGACTGCGCCACGAGACTTTACTTCAAAAAATAAAAATCACAGCGAAAAAGACGTTTTTATATAAACGGATCTAAACGCACGCCGCGCACAACGTGAATAAAACCATACTCCTAAAATGCGCACATTTTTACACAAGTATGCGAGACGCGTCCATGAACGTGCCGCAGTGGGCGGTGCTCCGAGCTCTGCTTCATGCTGTGTCTATGTTCCTCATTGACAACTGGGCATTACCCTCCCCCTTGTTAAAGGGGTTTGTTCAGTCTGCACTGACAGAGAAGATTCATGCCCCCCCTTAATGGGTAGTGGTAGCCCAGTCCTTATTAAAGGGGCGGTCCTTTATTTCAGGGACTGTATCTAGTGATGACCTTTCAGTGGGGTCTGCACTCCGTATCCCCGCCGATCAGCTGATTCCCGCCACTTCTGTCAGTGTGGTCATCACTGGAAGCCAATCATGCCGTCATGGTTACTGCAGGCAGCGCTCCCAATCGGTTCATCTGCAGTACCAGACTGAGCCACTGCAATGCAGACAGCGCAATCTGCTTCCTGTGCTCCTGGAAGGCGGGGATGAAAAAGAACAATTTAATTGTCGCCGTCCCGAAGGCAGCGTTGTCTGAGTCTTTGAAGGGGTTAACTTTAGAATAGGTAATAGTTGTTACAAAGAGACGAGCGTCTGATGGGTGGGACCCCAACTGCTGAACCCTCACTGATCGCTGGGACAAGGATCCTCCGTTTCCCCTATATATAGAGCGGTAGTGCGCTGCTGCTCCATTCATTCGTGGACATGTGACAGGCCGCCGGTATCTAGCGCTGCAGCCCCGCTGTCCGCTGTGACGGCTGATGTCACCGGGAGACCACCACTTTCCGGACCCTTGTTCTCAGGATGGATTAGTGGGGGTCCTTGCAGTCAGACCCCACAGAGTAGACGGCTTTCCTCTATTCTGTAGATGGCAGATAACTTTCAATGTTGGCACAACCTCTTTAATGTTTAAGTCCGCGGTGGCGAACCTGTGGCACGCAGAGCCCTCTCTTGGCACACGTGCCAACGGCTGCTCACCACAATAGTGATCACCATCCGGGGGGCCGCGGCTTCCCTGCCGGTAATCACTCAGCTGCTACGGGTACACACTCTAATGTTGGTGTGTGCACCCTAGATCTTCCTCCCCGGACCTCTCCTCCTTTGTTCCACAGGAGGAGGAGAGAAGGGAGGAAGCATTCCGGGCGCACACACTTCCAACAGTCTGTGCACCCGCAGCAGCGCTGAGAAGAGGAGCAGTGGCGCTTAGACTACAAGGAGGATGTAAGTATATGAGTTTGGGGGGGATGGGCCGCTATTACTACTGGGGCTACTGTGGGGGTCACTGCTGGTGGTGGGGCCGCTCTGCATGTGGCAGAAATGCTGAGGAAGGTCGGCCACAGGATTCCCGTGGCTAATTCCGCAGCATTTGTTGTGGATTTAGACTGGAAACCACCCGCAGCTGATGTCATACTGTGCGGCGCTCCCCCTCACCTCCTCCGAAGGCTTCCCGCGGTCAGCACTCCCCGGCTTTGGGTTCCCAGCGGCCTGCTCAGGTGATGCTGCTGCTCAGGTGATGCTGCTGCTCAGGTGATGCTGCTGCTCAGGTGATGCTGCTGCTCAGGTGAGGCCACTATAGGTTGCTGGGACCCTGAAGGCGGGGAGCGCTGACCGCGGGAAGCCTTCGGAGGAGGTGAGGGGGAGCGCCGCACAGTATGACATCAGCTGCGGGTGTGTGGATGGTTTCCAGTCAATACCCGCAGCAGTGATACTCCATGCTCCCGCTAGGATAAACCTATGGCGTTGCTCCCCGTCTATTTTGAGCGGCCCTGTCCTTTTTATAGTGACGGCGGTGGTAATCCTACGCGGTGGTAAGCCCCGCCCCCTGATGTGTCGGCACCCTGCCATACATAAGTGGGTCCTGGATTTCAATTAGAATCGCTGAAAACTATCCCGACAGAACCGATACCTAACTGGTGAAGCACGGGCCGAGGGGCAAGCCTTGTTCTCCGACCCGGCCGCCATCCGTTCCCATCATCTGGCGGTCACGGTGGTGGACAACGCTGTGATCAGGATGTCGGTCTTACGGGGCCATAATCATTAACTCTTTCCTGTCCGGTCCTAGATGCAGAGTGTCAGAGCGCTGCCCGCCGCCGGTCGGGGGTGTCTGCGGTCCAGCTCAACCATCTCCTCCTCTCATCCCAAGCAGACGGTCCTGAAGTACCTCAGGGAGAAAGTATCTGCTGCCCCGACCGTGAGGAAGTGGAGACAGGAGATCGGCTTCTGGGTCCGGAAGAACAAGAATGAGTATGTATGCCGTGTTAGAGGTGGTGCGGCGCCCCCTATAGAGGAGGGTCCATCAGATCAGACGGGGGTCTGCAAGGATAGCAGGAGAACAAGTAGGACTGTTAAGGCTGCAGACTTGTATTAGAGGAACCCTGCAGTTTGGATAAACTTCTGTCCCCGGACCAGAGGGGAAGGCCGGTGTATTCCCCTCAGTTATTGTTCTCTGATGTCTTCCTGATCTGCTGGTTCCGAGTCCCATTTTTAACCATCCAAGATGGCCATCATAATCTTCAGACTACCTAAGCCCCACAGTGCATTGATAGTACCTGCTCTCTGATTGGTCAGGGCTTCGCGTGATCGGTGCTGGCCAATCAGAGAGCTGTGTGCATCATGTAGTTAGAACATTGTGTCTGTGTTGGAGCGCCACAATACATGGTGCAGAGTGGAAGCGATTAGCTCTGATCGCAGTGTAGTGGCCAGCACTGGTAATTGCAGGCGCAGCTCTCATTAAAATCTACTCCATGAGATAGAAGCCTATTCTCATTTTAGGGGAGAAAACAATTCCTTCCCGACTCCAGTCTACCAATCAGAATGATCCCTGGACCACCGACCCTACTGAAGTGATTAATGACTGGAACATGTGACTTCAAGAAAGGCGTCCAGACTCGTCTTAAACTCGTTTATTAAATTCGCCATCACCACATCCTTGGGCACAGAGCTCCATAGACTCACTGCTCTTACAGTAAAGAACCCCCTTCTGTGTCGATGTAGAAAGCTTCTTTCCTCTAGACATCGGAGGTGGCAGTGGCCAGCCGGCAGCTCATCAATATGCAGGACCAGTTCTGTGTCTGGCTTCTACTACTAAAAGGCATTTTTCTCCCAAACTACTGCACGATGCACCCAGCAGACATTGCTGTAAGCGGTGGGGCGGGCGCTACCTTATGGCGCTGTCAGTCAGGGCTGCAAGAACATGGTGACAGACTGTCCAAACTTGATGACCTTTTCTGAGGATTGGACATCAGTAGGATTTCCTTGGAAAACCCTTTTAAAATATTCTGCAAGTTTGGTATTTTAATGTCAGCCTGTATGCAGATTGGTTACTCATGAATATTCAGCCATGTTTGGTGGCATTGTCTACCAGCTGACAGCCAATTGGCCCTCATGTGACTAAAGGGGCATTTACACACACAGATGATCGCTCAAAATTTGTCAGAAACTGACAGTTTTGAGCAAACATTTTGCTAATCAGCCATTAGTAGCTAGACAGCTTCATTTGCATGTATTTAGAGAACAGCGGGCGGTCTGTTCTCTAAATACGTCACTATTGTACTCTAGCGGGACAGCTGCTGAAAGAATGTTATCAGCGCTGCCCCGGAGAACTCGGCGTGCGGTCCGTCTGATCAGTCCTGATAGATTTTAGGCTACAGTGGATGAAAAGTGCGCGATGGGCGCACAATGATCAGCACTTAAGAGATGGCTTTTGAGCGAACTTTGGGTGATGATCGTTGTGTGTAAAAGGGCCTTAAGTTACTGAAAAACTGACTGATTGGTCAAAGCTCTTAATAAATTCATTCAGAGATGGAGAAACCTACTAAATATTGCCTGAAGGGAAGACTGGTGAGACCCCCATAAACCTCTAGGATAGATATGCTAAAGCCCCTCCGGGTTGTTTTTGGCGTAGCACCACTCCTACCTAGGAGAGAAGCCCAGATCACTGGGGGTGCCAAGGTCCGGCTCCCCTGATTAATCCCCTATCGGTGTCGGCATCCCCCGTCACCGGCATACTCCCGGGAGAATACATTGTAGTCAGACATGGCTGGTACACTACAGGACAGCGGGCGGTGCCGTTTACGCCCCTATTAGGCCATATTCACACGTCTGCGCAGAAACCCGCATGTAACGCACAGATTTGACCCTCCTCACCTGAAGAGGTGGTATATATATATATTGACCTGCGGTGACTTTATGGTCGGCCCCACGTGTCATCTGTGCTGCGGTATCATGCAGATCTTTTCCTCACCGTGGGGGTCACATTTCGTACATCTCATTCGTACGGCGTTTTGCCCATGTGACCATACCCATCGCTGTGGTCAATGCCAGTAGGCTGCTGCCTTGTGCACTGAGGGATTATCTTTAGACAATCGTTCAAACAAGCGAAACCGCCCGCTGCTCTTAAGTGTAAACACCCGGCAACCCCTGAATGGCGAACCATAGTTGTGAGCTTCTCGCTCGTCGTTCAGTTTAGCGGTGATCTAGACGGCGGCCGAGCGATGACGTCACCAGCTCGTTCGCTCAGATACTAGTGTGTATATAGAGGCCATAACTGGTGGTCCGCCAGAGCGCAGATACAGCGGGGCAGTGTAGATGATCAGCCGTGTCACGGGGGCGACAGATCGGGTCCTTATTATTAGGACTGACTCCATGTTTCTCCCTCTTGTTTTAGACTCTATCTTGAAATGGAAGGATCGCATGGGAAGTATGCGGCTGCCGCCCACTACACGCTGAAGATGGGGGGAGGCGTCCGGTACGGATCCGATACTTGTTGACACATATAAAAGTACTTTTCTCCCACAGGACGGGGGTAAATGTCTGATTATTGGGGGTCTGGCGTAGAGAATCAGTCACAAGAGCGGCACACCCGAATGCCTCATGAACGGAGCGGGGGTGCTGCACCCACATCTACGGGGCCGGCGGAGATTGATGCACTCGGCAACCTCCCTCCGATCCACCGAAGCGAATGCAGCAGCGGTTGAGCATACGCAGTCCCTCTATTCACACGGGGCATTCGGGTCTGCCGGTCTCTGGTATCCGCAGTCAGACTCCCACGGATCAGACATTTAGCCTCTACTTTGGTAAAATTCCTTTCAGGATACTTGGAAAAGCTGGGGCTGGGGGGCAAAGATACGGAGGCATCGCTCCCTATAATACACAGTGGGCTCCTCTCTTCTTATTGGAACCCCCAACCCTGAGGACAAAATTTGTCCCGGAGACGGGGAATATTACCTGTTGCAGATCTGCTGACTCTCAGCCCTTCTTTGGCCTTTCAGCATAGCGGCACTGCCCCTGTCCTTACTTGGTTCCCCCTGTTCATCGGTAGTCGGAAGTACTAGACTCTGCCTTATGATAGGCCACTCCTGCTGGCCAATCGGAGAAGAGTGTAGTGTCTAAGACTGCTGATGCACCGCCAGTACACATTGTGCATTGGGTAGTCTTGGGCAGTGGCCTGGAAATAGGCACTACATAGCGCTGTTTAGTTATGGGGACCGGTAATATAATAACCGGACCTAGGGGTTTACACAAGCGATGCGGGTAACCTAGCAACCAGTTAGGACGTTTTTATCCAGAGACTCAGGTGAGGCAGGTAGTCTGGCAACCAGGTAGAATGTGATTGGCTGCAGACAAACTGGTCAGGTGACAGATGATAAATAGCCGGACAGCGGTCGCAGGAGTGAGAGAGGCAGACGCATCGGGCAAAGCGAGTGCCAGAGAGTAGGGGCAGAATAAGTTTAAGAAAAGAGAGGCGCCAGGCAGAGAGGGCACCAGAAAAAAGAAGCGCCCAACAGGAGAAAAGAAAGTGCCAGGCAGGAGAGAAATCTGAGAAACCGTGAGTAACTGAGAAGGAGAGAGAGAGAGAGAGAGAGAGACGGCTGTGACAGCGAATAGAGGGAAAATAAGAGATGTAAATATGAAGAGAGGGAGATAAAGAGATAGAAATACAAAGAAGGACAGAGAGCAGACCCCCAGAGTAAGCTGCCTTAGACACAGGTGGCTACATTGTTGCAGTTTGTGTATCAGTTATTATGCACTGAATGTGATGCAGTTAACCCCTTCATCTCACCGCCTGATTTAATAATATCGCGGTTACAACAATTTAAGCTAAATGTCTGTCTCTGCGTATTATCCCACACCTCACAACTACAGACTGTGCCCAAGGGCTCCGGCGTCCGAACAAAACAAGTCACAATTAATTGCCAGCCACTAATAATAGTAATAAAATCAGCGCTCACCACGGCGCTTTGTGGCGGTACGACACTTGGAGCTGCAGTGGCCATCTTGGAAGAGGGTCTGGGAATTGGCAGATTTAGAGCTGGATAGGGGGAGTGCCCAGTAATGGGGATTAATATTAAACTTCCGTTCCAGGATCGGAGGGTTACTTTAAGTTATCAGAAATTGTATCCACAGGAAGTTGGATCACACCCAAACTAACCACCGATAGCTCTCACATAGCACATTAGTTGTCACACAACTTTCCCAGAGCCCTGAACTGAAAAATCTGCCTTGTTATGCAGAGTATAGGGAATGGAGATGTCCCAATCTGGTAACAAAGATGTTGTGCAGCAGCACAAGCTAGTAACTGTCACAACGCGCAGCCACAAAGGATCCGAATCCATGAATATAAAGAAGAGCTGCAGCAGCGTAGATGTGCAAAAACCCCCAAACTCTATTCTTCCATGACATAAAAAGCAGCGCTGTTTGTCTGCAGGGGTCTTTTCCTTCCAGTAGAAGCAGCGCTGGTTCATGTATTTATAATCCGGGGAAGCTGGGTGACTCCCTGCTGGCAGAGCTGTGATGGCTTCTATTGGTCCCCACCCAGCTTTCCCAGAAAGCACGTTACATCCTGACGTCCTGCACCCTGAGCCTCATCGGGTCTGTCCTGCAGGTTCCACGGGCACCCTGAGTGGTTTCGGCCGGACCGTCTGGGACGTTATACCTGGGATTTCCTGAGGCACAAGGACGTTCCTATAGAATGTGTGGACCTCAGCGGCAGCGTGGCGACCTACGATGGTCTGAGCAACATAGGTGAGAGCGAAGCTGACCGGCGCTTGGTTATTGGTGCTTTCATGGTTTTTCTAGAGTGGGAACAGACAAAGTGCATAATCCCATTAATCATTTATGGACTGACCGCTTAATATCCCTCCGTACAGTCAAACTGCGAGAGCTGCGGGAGCTGAACCTGAGCCGCTGCGCCTACATAGACGACTGGGCCCTAAGCAGGCTGCATGTCTGGAAGGATTCCTTAGAAGTGCTGTCACTGGCCGGATGTCTCCGAGTGACCGAGCGCGGCCTGGCCTCCCTCCACCACCTACGGTGAGTGCTGCTGGTTGTCCCTTACTCCTGGACACGGCTGTGGACAGACTGCGGGAGGCTTACACTTTCAATGCCAGCCTTGCTTCTGCTGGCACACATTGCACCAAATACATGAAGGGCATCTCTGTGCGCCAACATAGAAGTGTGCGCCAGGTCCAATCCGGCCTTCATTCCTGGCGTAACTTGCACATGGGTCGGTCTGGGGGGCCACATCCCTCCCAACAAGCCCCTCACACTTTTTATTATTTTACATAAGTGCCAAGGCTGCCATAAAGTTGCACATTTTTGCGTGAATTCCCACACTCTCATATATCATCCAGACGGAGGCCAAAAGGACCCTCCTGGGGGCATGTTTAGTGGAGGGTCTCCAGTTAGCTGCATTCCCCCTGTTGGGGTTCTGAAAGGCAATTGAATGCTTGCTGCCCGGTTTATAGTTGATCAATGGGGAGTCCTACCAAAAACGATTGTCCTTTAGCAGGAATACTCAGCTTGTGTCTATCCTTGTTGTGGCCTAACCTGCAGTGCTTTCCTCAGGAATCTGAAGCATTTGGATGTGTCTGACCTCCCTGCAGTCAGCCATAAGGGGTTGGTGATGATCCTCATGGAGGAGATGTTACCGGCCTGTGAGATTGTGGGCATTGACTATACAGATGGGCTGTATACAGAGGACCAACCAGCCAGCCCGGAGCCTGTGATATGAGTCTGGTCGTGGACCGCCTGGCTGCTAAGGTGAGCTCTGTTTGCATTGGTTGTGTCAATGGCATGAAGTTGTGGATCTGCACCCCTCAGACATGTTTTATAGGATTGACTACTTTGGCAGATCGGATTTTTTAACATGTTGTATTAAAAGCGGTTTGCCTTTTGCACCTTATGTTACAGTTTGCATGTAGATCTAAGAAGAAAATATGCCTAACTTATCTAACAGACTGTCGTGTGGCCCTTTTACACGGGCCGATAGTCGTGTAAGCTACTGCACGAGTGCTGACGTCACGCTAATCATGCAGAGCGTTTACACTGCTGGACCGTGAGCTCCTCGCTCCTGATCTCCCTCGACATCAGCTCTTGGCTAAGGAGCCAAGCCCCCCCCCCATCAGATGATTGACAGTGCGGCTAATATACATGTAATATGGGTGTGGGGCTTTACCACCATAGACCTCCCTTTATTCATAGAGTAGGAGATGAATGTCTGATCACTGGGGGTCCGATTGCTGGCGCCCCTGGATTCCTTGTGCCGTGAGCAGCGGGGCTCATGCTCTATCCCCAGTCCATCCACTTCTACCAGACTGATGGACATCGATGCTCCGGCCATCTCCCTCCATTCCATAAATGTCCCATAAAAAGGGATGCGGGTCTTTGTGGTAAAACCCCTTTTAAAGGGTATTCCAGGCTTTTATCAGTGATGACCTGTTCTCAGGATGGGTCCGCAATGAGGCCGGACGTCAAGGCCAGAAGTGTGATAGATGGCTTCGCTCCCATTGTAATCCACGCTTGTGATGCCTCCTATTAATACGAGGTCTGACCGCAGCGAGGAGCCAGATGGCACTTTGGGCTCTGACCACAGAAGACGACGTCCGGCCCCACTTAATTGACAGTGGATCAGCTGATCAGCGGGGATCCAGAGCAGTGGATCCCTATAGATCAAATATTGCGGACTGTCCTGATCATCAGTAATAAGCCTGGAAGGTTCCTTTAGGATATGTTTATACTGCGAGAAACCCGACCGAAAGACTCCGACCGCATCTGAACAAAGTCGTGTAGATTATTACGTGGAATCGCACCAAAACCCACCGGCGCAAACTGCCCCCTGCTGTGGAGCGCGCACAAATCAATCTGCCCCCTGCTGTGGAGCGCGCGCAAATCAATCTGCCCCCTGCTGTGGAGCGCGCGCAAATCAATCTGCCCCCTGCTGTGGAGCGCGCGCAAATCAATCTGCCCCCTGCTGTGGAGCGCACACAAATCAATCTGCCCCCTGCTGTGGAGCGCGCGCAAATCAATCTGCCCCCTGCTGTGGAGCGCACGCAAATCAATCTGCCCCCTGCTGTGGAGCGCGCGCAAATCAATCTGCCCCCTGCTGTGGAGCGCGCGCAAATCAATCTGCCCCCTGCTGTGGAGCGCGCGCAAATCAATCTGCCCCCTGCTGTGGAGCGCGCGCAAATCAATCTGCCCCCTGCTGTGGAGCGCGCGCAAATCAATCTGCCCCCTGCTGTGGAGCGCGCGCAAATCAATCTGCCCCCTGCTGTGGAGCGCGCGCAAATCAATCTGCCCCCTGCTGTGGAGCGCGCGCAAATCAATCTGCCCCCTGCTGCAGAAATGAAGCGACTAAAACCGCCGACCGAATTTCTGCAGCAAACAGTTTTCCACGGCGGAAAATGAAAATCTTCCCATGTGAGCGGCTGATCTGTGATCCAGGGTGATCTGTGATCCAGGCTGATCTGTGATCCAGGGTGATCTGTGATCCAGGCTGATCTGTGATCCAGGCTGATCTGTGATCCAGGCTGATCTGTGATCCAGGGTGATCTGCAGGAAATGAAGAGTGTGGTGGGATTTAATCTGGCGTCTCCACAGCGTGATCGCCCCAAGTAAACCTACCGTTAAGGCCAGAGCGGTGCAGCGTCTCGCGTGTCTGAGGAGTCGGCGGGCATCCAGCAGATGTCGGTGGGGACAAACCTCAGGCATGTTGAATTTAACGTATCCAGTCCTATTGTTCTCGAGGGAGATAAGCCGAGCTGTCGGGCCGCAACCTCCATTTACACACGACGATTATCGCTCAAAATGTGTTCAAACGAGTCAAAGTGAGCGATAATTGTGCAGCGCGAAGCGGAAAAATCACTCGTCGCTCGCGGTTGATAAATCTGACTTTTCAGTCGGCTTTAAAACCTCGTTGGCGTCTGCTGGCGTCTTGTCAATGTGGCCCTCCCTGCGGTACGGGTCCGGGCAGTGAAAGGAAAGGGGAGGAAAGGAAGATGGGATTTGGCGGTAGTAGATGGCATAACGGCAGCTTAGAGACTGCGAGGATGGACCGACTCCGACTATATATGTAGGCCAGAGTCCGGGAAACTGCCTAGCAACCAGATCACACTTGTTGGCCGTAGCAACCAATCAGAGCTCGGCTTCCACTTCGTATTCTGTGCTGTGATTGGTTGCTGTAGGCCTCGCGGGCCGCCGCTTACTGCAGGGTTGGGCTTTTCATTGTAATTGAGGCTCTGTACTTCTCCACAGTCTCTATTTCCATCGGGGAGCAGCGGAGTAGAGCCACACGAGGTCTGGTCAGTCCTCAGACACACAATTGTATGATTGACATTAAACTGGGTGACCCATGAAATGAGGTCACACCCGAGGCGCAGGATGGGGGTAACTAATTGGGGTGCACCCCCCCCCACTGATCAGGATGTCACCCTGGGGGGTTCGGACATGTAAGGTACAACATAAGGAGGGTGCGGTAGGAAGCGGAAGGGAACGAAGAGGAGCGGGAAGATGGAGCGAAGAATAACTGCGCTGCGGAATAAGTTGGCGCTATACAAATAAAGACTATTATTAACTGGTCACAACGTGGGATGGTAACTAGAAAACACAAAGCGCTCTGGGCAACACAATGCAAAGATGGCCGACAGTCTAGGAACAAACATACGTCCGATCACCGATCGATGCGCCGCGCGTACAAAGACCGGGAAGTCGAGGGAAATCGGGCAAACCAAATAAGGTGAAATCACCCCAAACTGTCTTCTCACACGAGTTTTTGTTTATCTGACACTTTGTTGCGTCTCTCACATCCTTCGTATTCTTGACGCTCCGACGCGATTCCTTCTTTGTCCCCCGTTGAGCCGCCTTGGTGTCGGTTGTTTGACCTTATTCTGTCTCCATTTCATAGACTTCGCGGTCTTTGTATCCGATGGTCCGGCCCGGTTATCTGGTACCGGTTGGATTATATCCTTCCCCCCTTTCCGTATTGTCTTGAGTCATGTGACCCGTTCTTGTCTCGTTTCCTTATTTACTGCCTCCTTCTGTTGATTTTTATTTTTTTTACTTGATCGTTCCTCTTGTTTTTTATATTTTTGTTTTCTCCTCTCCCTTCCCTTTCTCCATGTTCCTTCCACTTCTCGCCACACCCTCTTTATGTTGTACCGTCGCCCCCAACCTTCTTGTATGTCAGCACCCCCTCCGTGTGACTCATGAAGGGTTCACCCCAGGATATATATATATATGTCCCTCTGCCTCACGTCGTTTCCACTGGAGAGTTGCATCAACATACCTGCATATCCAGTCAGCCCGCCTTATGGGTCCACCTGGTGGGCAGCACCTCAACATCTTGTTCTCTAGAGCCCTCTTCAAAGCCTTTAGGTCTTGGGCTCTCACCTAAGACTCAGGCTTCTGATGCCTTTTGGGTTTTGCTCCACCCTTTCCCTTTGCTGTTCCCCATTCTCTTCGCTGTGAGCTCGCTGCACCCCCCTGGGATAGTCGTACAAGCTCACCACTGCTCCATTCATTTACAGTAGCACTGCCGCAGATGGCTGACCAGCAAGAGCTTGGGTATCCATCAGCTACATTGAAATGAATGGAGCGTTGACTGCTCATGCTTGGCCAGCACTCCATTCAGTGTGAAGCAACCCCACAGTGACGAGAAGAGGGGATCATGGGACTCGCATCCTTCTGGATCGGTAGGGATTTCTGAGAGCAAGTTATCTCCTATCCTGTGAATAGATAGCGTCTGGTAGATCGCCGCGGTGAGAGATCCCGACGCTGAGCCTGGGGTGACATCATCGGCTGCTGAAAAGGAAGACAGCTGACGAGAGCTGTGAAGGATATTCTGTGTCTATAAGTGCGAGTGTCTGTGAGCAAAGGTGCATTTAGACACAATGATGATTGCTCAAAAGATGGCTTTTGAGCGACCATTATTGCATAAACGACTACTTGGTACTAATGCCTATTAGTACCAATTAGTTGTGTGTGAGCCGCCGGGAGCTATACCACGGGGCTGATAGCTGAGACAATGTAATCAGCGCTCCCCGGGCAGAACACAGCATGCGGTCCGTCTTATCAGCTGAATGATGGATTTCATGCTGAACTGAAATCTATTGTTAAAAGATGGGCAAATTTACACATAATGATTATCGCTCATAATTGTTGTGTCCAAATGGGCCTTAAGTGCCAGTCAGTGAGTTGTGAGTAAGTGTGTGAGTGAGTTTTTTTCTTAAAAGAAAAAAAAAAAGGTGCGTTTGCAGAGTGTTCTAGTTAAATCCTCACTACTTCCATAAGTAAATTGTAGATCCCCATTAGGATGAGCTCCATGCTTAAGAATGCCGTGCAGTGTGCTACTGATGCAATGTATGCGGTCCTTGATCAGCCGATCGAGGGTGCAGACTGTTGCCCAAGATGCGTGCACGTCGAACATTTAGAAGCCCAAATCCTGGATCTAAAGGAGCAACTGGCAACACTGAGAGCCATTGGCATCATGGAAAGGAGTTTAAGGTAGAGGCGGGTGCGGATGGTAGTTCGGGAGAGCAGGATGAGCAGACAGCCAGCTGGGTGACAATTAGAAGGGGTAAAGGAAAGAGATCCAGGGAGGCTGGTCCTGAACTGGCACAACCCAACAAGTCTGCAAAGTTGGCAGATGAGGGGGATGCCATTACAGAGCCAGCACCGCTGCAGCACCACATGTCCTCTGAACGCCAGGGGGATGACTGCTCCAGTGAGAAAGGGACGGGGAGCGCAGGGCAGGCTAGACAGGTTCTAGTGGTGGGGGACTCAATTATTAGGGGGACAGATAGGGCAATCTGCCATAAAGACCGGGATCGTCGAACGGTGTGTTGTCTTCCTGGCGCTCGAGTTCGACACATCGCGGATTGGATTGACAGATTACTAGGAGGGGCTGGTGAGGATCCAGCGGTCATGGTGCACGTTGGCACCAATAAACAAATTAGAGGTCAATGAAGGGCCCTCAAAAATGATTTCAGGGACTTAGGGTCCAAGCTCAGGGCGAGGACCTCCAGGGTAGTTTTCTCAGAAATACTACCTGTACCTAAAGCCACACTAGAAAGGCAGCAGGATCTTAGGGAGGTAAGCAAGTGGCTCCGGAGTTGGTGTAAGAAGGAGGGATTTGGGTTCCTGGAGAACTGGGCTGACTTTGCTGTCGACTACAGACTCTACCGTAGGGACGGGCTGCCTCTTAATGGGGAGGGTGCAGCTGTGCTGGGGGAGAAGATGGCTAGAAGGCTGGAGGAGTGTTTAAACTAGGGGGGGGGGGAACAAGGGGGTAGGTGGCGATCTGGGACAAAGTAATGGGAATGGGGGTCGAGCAGAACAGGTAATAGTAACATAAGTAGCACAATGAATATAAAGAACAACCATATAAATTGTATGACCACGAATGCAAGAAGTCTGATCGGTAAAGTGGGCGAGCTTGAAGAGAGAATGATTGATGAAAATTATGATATAGTCGGAATAACGGAAGCATGGCTTGATGATAAGTGCGATTGGGCGGTGAATTTACAGTGTTACAATCTCTTCAGAAGAGACCGAAGGAACCAGAAAGGGGGAGGGGTATGTCTGTATGTTAAATCGTACTTAAAGCCGAGACTACGGGAAGATATAGGTGTAGGAGAAGAACAGGTGGAATCTCTGTGGGTAGAAATACAGGGAGGAAGAAATGACAAATTCCTGATAGGGGTCTTCTATCGACCACCAAAAGCAACAGAAGAAACTGAAAGCTTACTACTAAGGCAGATAGAAGAGGTGTCAAAGCGAAACGAAGTAATTATCATGGGGGACCTTAATTACCCAGATATAACATGGGAGAAGGAAACCTGCAAATCTCACAGGGGTGATAAGTTCTTGAGATCAATTAAAGATAACTACCTTACCCAACTTGTGCAGGAACCAACAAGAGGGAGGGCCATTCTGGACTTAGTATTAACCAACAAACCGGACCGAATCAAGGGGGAGCAGGTTGAGGGGCACTTGGGAAATAGTGACCACAATATAATCAACTTCCAGCTGTCAATCAATAGGAAGCCTTATCAGGGAGCGACAAAGAAACTAAACTTTAGTAAAGCAACATTTGATGAGCTTAGATCTACTATCGGTAACATTAATTGGGACAACATCCTCAAAAATATCAGTACAGAGGACAAATGGGAGGAGTTTAAAAGGATCCTAATCACCTCATGGGAGCAGTTCATTCCCTTTAAAAATAAAAGTAACTCAGCTAAAAGGAAACCAATGTGGCTCGACAAGACGGTACGAGGGGCAATAAACGAAAAGAAGAAAGCGTTCAAACTACTAAAGCAACAAGGCAGCGAAGAAGCGCTAAAATCATACAGGGAAAAAAACAAAATATGCAAAGATAGGATCAAAACTGCCAAGGAGGAAGCAGAAAGACGGATCGCAAAAGAGAGCAAAAACAACCCAAAACTATTCTTCAACTATATTAACAGCAAAAGGATTTGCACCGAGAGCGCTGGCCCTTTAACAAATAATGCAGGAGAAATCATCGAAGATGATGGAGGGAAGGCAAAGCTATTATATCTTATTTCTCATTCGTGAATACACTTGAGAAAAAAGCTATGTCACACAAAATGCAGGGGAATAAAACGAATCCCCCGCTAAATATTACATGCCTAACACAGGAGGAAGTTCAGAGCCAGTTAGAATCGATAAATCGCTGGGCCCAGATGGAAAACACCCAAGGGTTCTAAGGGAACTAAGTGATGTGATAGCTATACCGCTATTTATTATATTTATGGACACTATCAAGACCGGGGTTGTACCATTGGATTGGCGCATTGCCAGTGTGGTTCCAATATACAAAAAGGGGAGCAAAAGTGAGCCTGGTAACTACAGGCCGGTAAGTCTCACTTCAGTAATGGGAAAAATATTTGAGGGGTTTCTGGGAGACGCCATCCTAGAATACCTCAAGGAGAACAAGGGAATAACTCCTCACCAGCACGGATTCATGAAGGGTCGATCATGTCAGACCAATCTGATCAGCTCCTACGATGAAGTAAGCTGTAGGCTGGACCTGGGGGAGTCTATTGGTCTCGTATATCTGGACTTCTCTAAAGCATTTGACACCGTGCCGCATAATAGGCTGATATACAAAAAGGGGAAACTCGGATTGGGCGAAAACGTGTATCTGGGTAAAGAACTGGCTCAATGATAGAAAGCAGAGAGGGGTAATAAATGGTTCGTACTCTGATTGGGCCCCCGTCACTAGCGGGGGGCCACAGGGTTCAGTATTAGGCCCATTCTGTTCAACATATTTATCAATGACCTGATAGAGGGACTGCACAGTAATATATCAATATCTGCAGATGACACAAAATTATACAAGGTAATTAACCCCTTAATGACGCGGCCCCCTTTTTTTCCATTTTCGCTTTTGCCTCCCCCCTTTAAAAAAATCATCACTCCTTTATTTCTCCATCGCCGTCGCTGTCTGAGGACTTGTTGTTTGCGGGACGAGTTGTAGTTTTTGTACCATATAATGTACTGAAAAACCTTTAAAGAATTCTAAGTGGAGTAAAATAAAAAAAACGACATTCCGCCATCTTCCAGTGCGTCTTGTTTCTACGGCGCACAAACTGCAACAATAACCTGATAACCGTATTCTGCGGGTCGGTGCGATTACTGCGGGACTAAACTTACTTTTCTTTTTCATTTAATTTTTCTCAGTTATTTTCTGCCGCCATCTTCTGCGCACAATAACTTATTTTTCCGTTGACGTAGTCCAGCGAGGGCTCACTTTTTGCGGGACGTCCTGTAGTTTCCGTTAGTGCTATTTCGGAATACATACGACTTCTTGATCGCTTTTTATTGCTTTTTCTGGGAGACAGGGTGACTGAAAAGGAGCGTTTCTGGCGTTCTTTATTTTTTTTTTTTCGGACGACGTTCACCGTGCGGGGAAAATAATGCGCTACTTTGATAGATCGGACTTTTACGGACGCATCACAGAAGGGGGAATAAAAAATGTAAAACAATCACAGTAAACGGCCGTTACTGACTGACTGAGGAGGGCATATAGATGCGTCCTCCTCTCACCATGCAGACAGCTGACTACCAAATGGACTTTTACGGACGCGGCGATACCACATATGTATTTTTATTTTATGATTTACATTTTTTGATTAGAGATACGGCAAAAGGGGGGGGGGGGGGATAAACTTTTATTATTATTTATTTCACAATAAAAAACGTTTATTGATATTTTTTTTTACTTTACTTTTAAGTCCCCCTGGGGGACTACAACATGCGCTGATTTGATAGGTCCTGCAGTCTGACGTCATACTGCAGTCTCCTAAGGCAGCCCTGGGGCCTTTCAGAAGGACCGCAGCAGCCATGACACCTGCAGGCTCCCCCGATCTCACCGTGGGGGGCCGTACGGGACCCCCAAACAGCGTTCGGGGGATTTACATGCCGCTGTCAGAACTGACAGCGACATTTAAAGGGTAATAGCTGTAGTAAACAGCTGACGACCGCGCTGTATGCAGACCGCGCTGACGCCCCGCGACCTCTCTGCATACATACCCCGACGCTCCAGGACGTAAATGTACATTCTGGAGCGGAAAGGGGTTAATACACTCTTTAGAGGAGGACCTGGCAGAGCGCGGTCATCAAGCACGGGACTTCATGGCCCACTTACGCTCCGTGAAGAGAAGAGGTACAGGAAGGCGTTAATGCGTATACTCAATCTATGCAGGTGAGGGCGCATGTGTGGGGTTTCATTGGGAGGCAGAGGTGTCCGTCATGGGGAGGCGTGGCTATATCCAACACTTAGCACTGTGACTCTTTTTAGCTAATCTGCATACGGTGCAGGAAACTTTTTTTAAAATGGTCAAATGTCCCCATTTCTGCCTCGGAGGGGCTTGTATGAACACCACTCCGCTGCCCCTTTTGTGCCACTCATACCGGTTTAATAAGCAAACTCTTGATGACCATTTCCTTTAACTGCTGCTGGATCTTCAGTGCTGCTCATCCTGAGCTTCCTGCTTCATTGCCAGAACCAAACAGCCCAGATCATAAGAAATGGAGAACTGGGAGAAGGTAGATATGCCTTTCAGTGTATGGAAAGCGGAGTGACATCCCCTGCGGGCACTGTGCCATCAGCTTGTCAGAAATAAGCGATGGGAGTACTCCGCCACTTTACGTTGTGCGATCGCCACTTGCTGAATAATTTAGTGCTGCTGAGACTCTTGGAGAATAAAGTGACTGGTGAGACGGGAGGAGGCGAGAGGGAAGGGGAGACTGCTGGGTATTCTACTGGAATCAATAGGAGGAGGCAGCGGGCAGGCGGGCGGGCAGGGAGTGGTGAAGGCACAAGTCACTGATGCTGGAATTATCTGTGCCCCATCTGTGTAAGGTAAGCCGGCTGTCAGCCATCACATGGAGCAGCTGCTATTACCGGCTCCGTTACATAGTGGCCAGCAGATGACAGAAGTCCATGTAGCTGCAGGATGATGACTATCCCAGTGCTGCTGCCGTGTGGGATGATGGTCTGCAGCAGCGCCCATCTGGACAGCCCTCTCACCGGGACGGTTATGTGGTTCTTCATCACTTTGGGACGCTGCACTGGGATGACCTGCAGTCAGCTGGAGAAGGACTGAGAATAGCCAAGAAATCTCTAAAGTTAGGACTGTGCGCTTTAGGCGTCTTTAATGGCGTTCTCCGGTCGCTCGCTGACGTCAGGCGGCTCTGCAAGTTGATGTCTATTACATTAAAGGCGGGTGGCTGATGTCATCCTGCAGTCGTGATGTGCATGCTATATCCTCCACCCTGCGGCTGCTGCACTGCACAGACTTCACCCCAATCCCTCCGACCTGTGCCCGGTATGAGCGGGGCAGGAAGCAGAGGGTTAACCTCTTGTTGGCCGCCCTTGAGATCTGGTCTAATGCTGAAGAATTCTGATTAGTTTGGCAGACTGTGATCCTGGTAATTGGTGGCGGTCCAAGCTCACGGACTCCAGGGATGTGATCCAACGTATGTCTATCATGGCGGAAGATTGCAGGGGGATCGACCCATGGGTCATGAGAGGCACACCCCGGGGGTCTCCAGTGAAGGTAGTGGTGGTGCACATGGGACCATGCTCAGTACTCTCCATAGACGGTGAATGGAGCAGTAGTCATACATGCGCATCGCTGCTCCATCCACTAGGGGGCCTCTGAGTCTGCCGTTCTTGTGATCTCTTGGGGACCCCGCAGTCCGACCCTCATTGATCATTTATCTATTCTGTACAAATGTGGTCAATTCTTTTGGTGGATCATCTTTCTTGAAGGTTCATTCACACCTAGCAGATTACAATTGAAGGTTCATTCACACCTAGCAGATGACAATTGAGGGTTCATTCACACCTAGCAGATGACAATTGAGGGTTCATTCACACCTAGCAGATGACAATTGAGGGTTCATTCACACCTAGCAGATGACAATTGAGGGTTCATTCACACCTAGCAGATGACAATTGAGGGTGTGGCCTTGTGCTGCGGGGCCGCCCCAATGGGCAGATTCTATTGCTGCAACTCAGCTGTGTGAACGCTTCTCAGCAGACTTGTGAATCTGCAGCAGATTGGACGGGTGTGAACACACCGAGGGGGAGCATCAATCTGCGGCGCTTCCATGGGTAAATCTGCTTTAAGAGTTGGCTACTGCTGATGCAGATTTGTCTGTTTTGCTGCAGATTTTGGCCGCTTTATTGAAGTCTATGGCAGAAATCCACAAGTTTTCTGCACCAAATCTGCTGCCCCAAGTTGGACGAGCCGTCTCCGCGTTCCGCTGCCCAATTTCTGCTCTGATGAGGTTGCAGGTTTTTCCCACAGATGTGCTTTTTGAAAACCTCCCTCACATTGCTGCAGCTGTAAATGCTGCCCGGGTGATCACGGCCTGGCGGATTGTCTCCGTTCTCTGCCATGCTATGGGGCGCTAAAAAATCTGTATATGCCAGCATGTTACAGCAACAGTTGTAGGGGGCTTCTTTTTGGCAAATCTGTGGGGTCTAGGGGCTCAGATTTCTGGCTGTTGCAAAACTACAACTCCCAGCATGCTCTGCTGTGAATTGCAATTTCACAGCTGCTGGAGAGCTACAAGTTGGAGACTGCCATACAATCTAAGACCTCCAGTTGTAACCTTTTTACAGTGTTTGGCTATATACTATCACACCAGAAGTAATTGGACCCCTGAGCAACAGTCAAAAGTGGCATGTATTTTATGTATGTTAATACTTAGTGGGCTCATCTGGCCCCAATGATATTGGATACTCTCCGTGGGATACTTTCTACTAACGTCTGATACAATTCAGCTAGTATTTCCCTCCATTCATCCTGCAAACGTCTGGTGAGTTCTCTCAAAGAAGATTGACCCTGTTGATAATTCCTGATCCGATGTTCCAGTTCGTCCGAGAGATGTTCAGGTCGGTACTCTGTGCAGCCGGTCCAATTGTGGAGCATCCATATCCTCAAACAAAGGTAAAACCTGGGATCTGTGACGAGGCGCGATGGTAGTATTGCTGGCCAGAATGTCATTGTACACCTCCCTGTTCGTGGTTCTTGTCACTACAACCAACGAACGGACCCTCCACTGCGCTTAACTGTTAGCGCAACACATTCAGGCGAAAACCATTTCCCAGACCTCCTCCCCGCAGGTACGTGTGATTTGAAGATTGGTTTGGATGGACGTATGTGAATGATTTGAAGATGGAGTAGTGTGATTCATCATTCCATAGAACGTTCTTCCATAACTCAACTATCCAAAGATAACACTCCTTGCACCATTTGTAGACATGCCAATTGCATCTTCTTTGAGAGAACTTGCTAGACATTTGCGGGTTGAATGGAGGGAAATGCCAGCTAAATTTTATATCAAACGTTAGTAGATGTCACTGAGATTATGCAATGTCATTAGGGCCAAAAGAGCCCCACTAAGTATTACCGTATGGAAATAAACACTGCTTTTGATTCCCACTCAGGTGTCCAGCTGTTCTTGACGGCATAGTGTAGGTGGCTCATATACCTTGTGTGAAACTAATAATTTATGTATATGATATCTTTGCAGCCCATGCACCGGTCAGCCATGGTGAGATGCCGGAAGTTTAGCATCTCGGTCGTCGCCCTTCTTGCTCTCGTTATCATCAAAATTTTCATTGACGTGAATTACCCTCCTCTCACCCTCTCTGACCCACCATCTGTCTCCCCAGAACCTGAAAGGAGCCCAATAACTATGTTGGAACCCTTACAAGATGATGAAAAGTCAACGTTGGCAGCCCTTCATTCCTTGGCTCAGCACTTGAGAAAACTGGTGCCCACCGCTGGAGCCTATTGGAATATCGAGCAACTTCAATTACTAGACTTCAAAAGGCCATGGGCATGGGTGTGCAGCAAATCCACGCCCCAGATACAGGCGCCCGAGCCCTACACAGGCCTCTTACTGAGCTTCCTAACTCAGGATCAATGCCGAAACCATAGAATGATCATCAACCAGCCAGACAAGTGCCCGCTCAATAAGACGTTTCTTCTACTGGCCATCAAGTCTTCTCCACAGAACTTTGCACAGAGACAGGCAATAAGGGACACCTGGGGGACAGAGCGAAGCTATGGGGGCAGGTACGTCAGACTGGTCTTCCTCTTGGGCACGGTGCCAGTGCTCGATCTTTCGCCTCTCTTGGAGTACGAGAACAGCCGTTCACATGACCTTCTTCAGTGGGACTTTGAGGACACCTTTTTCAACCTGACCTTGAAGGACCAGCTGTTTTTGGGGTGGGCTAGGACATACTGTTCTAGAGCCGCTTACATACTAAAAGGCGATGATGATGTTTTCGTCCGGACGCCCAACATTGTGCGCATTCTATCCCTCCTGGGCAGCAATAAGCATCACTCGCTCTATATGGGACACGTTGTGAAGTTAGCCAGACCTTACCGAGACCCTAAGAGTAAATACTACATCCCCACATCCTTCTATATGGGGTTTTACCCGCCCTACGCTGGAGGAGGAGGGTATGTGTTTTCTGGATCTCTTACCCCATGGCTCTACTTGGTGTCCCATTTTGTGTTCCCATTTCCAATCGATGATGTCTATACGGGAATGTGCTTTTTGGTTCTGGGGGTGAAACCAGTTGGGCACCCGGGATTTAAGACCTTCAATATGCCAAACAAAGAGAAATTGTCCGACTGCTCGGATAGAAACCTCCTTTTAGTACATCAGAAAAGCCCCCAAGAGATACTGAAGATGTGGGGGGCAGAATCCAAGGCCCCCCCATTTCAGCGGTGCTGATGTCACACGGACCTGCGCCCTGTTCTTCCTGTGCCTCTACCTTACTGCTCCGGCCTGCTAAAATGTTCTGGACTGAAGGCAATGCTGTGGTTGTTGGTTCATATGAAGGGTCCGCTCACGGGGCGCTGAAAATCCGCATAAAAGTTCCCACCATTGGAATAAATTTCCCACTTTCAGTTGACGGGGCGACGTCTGCTGCGCATCGGTGTAGAAACGCATCGCACGCCGCACCGCCATTGTTGATGTGGATTTTCTGCTACGTGTGAAGTACCCTACAGACGGCCGCGCGTCTCCTCTGACTTGTCCAGTAAATACGTGTATTCTTCATAGACCAACAACACGAATGCATCTTTTCTTAGAATTGTGTTCCTCTGTTATTCATCCTGGAAATGTGTAACTAATTGGCCAACTGGGTGCTACCAGTGGGGCGTGTCCCTAGAGCCTGACCTTGTCCAGGCAGTGCTGGCTGTGTAGGGATACACCCCTTTGCCAAGGGTGAAAGGTAACACCCACTTATCAATTTATTCATAAACCTTCAGGAGGAATAACAGAGGAAAGGTACAACTCAAATGAAGGGGGGGGGGGGGGGGGGGGGGGGGTGCCCCGGGGGGGGGGGGGTGCCCCGGCTTTGTTTTATTTGGGTATTTACTGAAGCGGATGGGAGTGATTGGTGGTACGATGTTGGGGCCTGGTGCGATGCCCGCTGCTCAGCCCAAACTGCCCATATGTTCTTGTTTCTAGTGTTGTACCTATGGATGCCCCTGGTTCTGCCCTCACATCCTGGATGATCTGATCGGGCCTTCTGGACCTTGTAGATTAAACTTATATTGTTCAGTATCCGGCTTCTGTGTCGCTGTGGGCATCTAAATACTCCGGGGCTCCACGGGGGGCGAAGGCCTGAAATGAACAAACCCCTCTGGGGCTCCACAGCAACACAGGGGCACATCTAGAAGGCCTTTTAAGCCACTTCGGGTCTAAAGGAAAAAGTCACAATTTTTTTGCTGAAGTGGGGAGTTGTGCAAAAATGTGACTTTCCCCATTCTGTGCCATCCCTGCCCATTCATTAGGCAGGCGTGTGGCCGACCCGAACCGTCAGCCTTCTGTATGATTTTATGCCAGATATACATACCACGTCGGACCTGCGGACATTTCTGAGGAGGTACATTGAAGTGTTGGTGTGCGACTCGGCTGTGAGCAGGCCTGGTGTGAATGTAGCCGTAGGCCGGGCCCACACGGACGGACCGCATTCTGCGGGCAGGTCTGTAGTGAATCCGGGCTGAGCCCAGCCGCTGCCCCTGGGTACCTTATTTTCCTGTACAGCGGATGACACAGCGGCTCGCCATTAGTAACGCGCAGTACAGTTATCTCCCCCCACCAATATTTTGTATTTCCCACGCTGTCACTAAGGTATGACGCAGGTACCTGCAGGGGGGTCAGACGGCCCCCATTGATTTCAATGGAGGCTGTCCGCGGCAAAATAAGAGCATGCTCTAGCTTTTCACACTGCTTGTGGACGGAAAAGCGAAAGTCCATATTTTTCATTGCCTGCGTCTTACCGCAGACGCCGATCCTGGATACAATTGGATCTGTCCATCTGAGCCTGGTCTTGGGGCACTGATTTGCAGCCTCATGTCTGCAGCGGGCATCCTGCCTCTGTGCCCGCACCACTTGGTTTATGGCGTATTCTGGTGCAGAATCCCCCCTCATTGACAAGTTCCGCTGTGGCGTTCATGTCAGTCTCCACCCGGCCAGCCTTTCACCCTGTCACCCACTTTAGTGCTGCTGTCCATGGCCGGCTCTTCTGGGCCTTTCCTAAATCCCCGCAGCCTGTAACGTCTTCATTGCACCATTAGCTTGTGTCCCATTTACTCTAATGGGCTCTGGCCTTTAGTTTGGAGCTTTGTGCTGAATCGGCGCTGACCGCAGCCGCGTGCTAATGGAGAATGCCTGCAGCCAGACTGAAGTAAGTAAAGAGCAGGGAGCGGCGGCTTGTATAAGACAACGCCATGGTCAGCGGGCGAGGAGGAACGAGCTGGAATAGCCTCAGGGGGCCTTTCATTATTAATGTGCGTCGCCCCGTCTATCCCAGCCATTACGGCACAGAAGGCCAAAGTCTGGGTGAAGAATGGGTTAAAAGCATGACCACTCCCAGCAGGCTCCATTAGGTCACACCGCGGAGGATGCATTACAGCACAGGGAGTCCGAAGTATTAGATGTAGCCTAACGATAGGCCGACACCCGCAGGGGGGGCATTGGCTAACAGTCCTATGTACACAGGCGATGGCCACACTGCACCTCGATGCATGCTACAATGTATAGTTATGGGCGGTAGAGGGGGAAATCCACCCAAAAATGAGAATATGTAAGAACGTTACAATGGCAGAGTCTAGGGGCGGAGTCACATGCTGAAACTGGGCGGAGAATCCGTGGCGTTCCTCATGCAATGTAGAGCGGAAACCACAAAAATGTCTTGATCCAGAATAGATTCTGTCCTAATCCGTGTGTGGATCCCAGCAGCTGTAAGACATATGCGCTCAGCCATGGATGCTGTGGCTCCGCCCCTGTCCCACCCCTTGTCTGCAGCCAGCAATGGGAGGAGGCAGGATGGGGCGGTGCTTAGCTCTCCGCCCCTCCCCTTGCAGTCACATTGCTAAACTCCCTTCCCCCTTCCTTCTCCAGCCGCTATCATTGACTCCCATAGGAGCCCAGGCAGCGGCTAACGTATTCAGACCCAGATAGTTCCAGGACTATCTTTTGGGCCTGAAGTAAAAACGTCCGGCGCTATATTGGCCAGCCAGGCACTTTTAGGTCAAGGGCATAGGACCATGTGATCTGATGCAGCAGATCACAGCGTATATCGGCTGACCATGAAAACGGCTGGCTGATATACACTCGTGGGAAAGTAGCCTCACCCTGAAAATAAGCCCTAGCTGCATTACATCAAATAAAAAATACAGTACCTAGCAGACCCGATCCAAGTCCTTCCCACTACTCTCTGGAACTCCGACACACTTCTTGTAGCCCTCAGCTGCCCACACAAGATCACTTCTTGGTTACGGGGTTCATAAATCCCACCTCCATGAAGCAGTGGCTCTGATTGGTTCTCAAGCACTGCTCAGCCAAGCAATGCAGCACTCGAGCAACCAAGGTGATGACTGTGATTGGTTCTTTGACTGCTGCTCAGCCATTCAATGCGCAAAGCTTGAACCAATCAAAACCATCATGTTGTGGAGGCAGGATTTATGAATTGGCCAATCAATGCTGCGGCTAAGCCAGTTCGTAAATCCTGCCTCTACAACACAATGGCTGTGATTGGTTCTCAAGCGCTGCTCAGCCAATCAGAGTCATTGCTTTCTGGAGGTAGGATTTATGAATCCGTAACCAGGAAGTGATTTTTTTTTGGTTGGCTGACGACTGCAAGAGTGTCGGAGCTCCACAGAGCAGTGGAAGTCGGCCAGGTAAGTATAAGACATCCCCCCAAAATAAGACCAAGTGTCTCTTTTGGGGTAATAACTAATATAATACAGGGTCTTATTTTCAGGTAAATACGATACCTGTAAGACCTTGATCATCCATGTTATCCGCCAGTTTGGAAATTGTGCCAGCTGAAATTCGAGGTGTATGGCACACTAGGCCAAGTTCGGCCAGCCAAGACCACTGTGGGTGATCCCAGGGTGCTGGTGGGATCGTTCCTAGTAGGGATCGCATGGTTGATAAGTCTTGTGTGTTTCAGTAGCTTTAGGTATAATTCAGAAGAACACCAAGAGGGACGGGTCAAGGTCACAAGGCTCTGAAGGAAGGAGGAAGCAGACCAGGAATTAAACTGGACTCCTCCTTATGAAACAAGCAGCCCCCATCCAGTGGCGGAGTGTTGGGGCATTAGGGATGGGGGGCTGCTTGTTCCATAAGGAGGAGTCCAGTTTAATTCCTGGTCTGCATCAGGCTGCTCCACCTCTTTCCTGTATTTCTCGCTGGTAGCTTTTATGTCCGATCCAGAATTTGGCCGCAGTGCGCACCGCAACACATGGGAAATGCCACAGGCTGCGGGGATACAGGCAGGAACTATCAGAGGTCGGTCCCGGGATTAGGCTGACCGCCACTATGGACTCAGGAAGGCATTTTTCCCCAATAGGCTAATTGGCTTCTGCCTCTTTGGTTTTTTTTTTGCCTTCCTCTGGATCAACAAGGTTAAACAGGCTGAACTGGCCGGCCCTTGTCTTCATACTATGTGACTTTGCTTCTTTTGATGCGGTGTGCCTACAAGTATATGCAGTCAGACATGCAAATTGCCTAGGATCGAGAGAAAACTGTGACGAAAGCCGTCTGAGGCCGCACTCCAGAGAACGCAACGGGATTGTAGGTCCTCTAGTGAACTCTGAAGAAGAACAGCCCAAAAACAACAAACCAACAAGAAAAAGAAAAAACAACGTTTTTTTAACTACATGGCGGAGTAGAGAAAGGCGGCCGACCGTCTGTGTGTCCGGATTATCTGACCAGCCTCCGCTTTAGTGGTGGGGCTTAAACAGACCTTGGTGCGCAGGGCTATCAGACCTAGACACTGAAGGCCCGGGTACACGTTACCAGTCACTCAAAACACGTTCAAATCAATGAATGTGAGCGATGATTGGTCAGGGTGATTGGTCAGTGTGATTGGTCAGTGTGATCGCTCAGTGTGATCCTGCTCACCTGCCGCTGTTTAGGCTACCTTTAGTCACCTTTAAAAGCCCCATTGGCCCGCTGGCGTGTCGTTCCGTGTAAAAGCTCCCGGCTCCGCTCTTCACATGGGAGAAGCCAGTGCCAAGAACTTGTCTGAATGCTCTTCCCGAGGGCGGCGCCCCTGCAGTCGGCCAGAAGGGACCCCCGCGGGTGTTTCTCGCTGTGCCCTTTATATATTCTCTAACAGGTCCGCTCATTCTAGGCTAATTTTATCCCTGTTAATGAAAGCTAGGTTTTAGGGGAATCCGCCGAATTTATACATTAAACATATTTCTGATGTTAGAGTAATCAAATGAGGGAAATCCGGGCGCTGCTCACTTATTTTGGGAATGGACCATCAGTTTGGTGATGTGACCCGTCTATCTCAGTGAATCCTCCATATAAAACCATATCCGGGGGTGCGGATCTAAACCAGCTGGGAATGCACCAAGTTAAAGGGGTTGTACGAAGATTACAGTAAGGGGGCTGCCTCCCCCCACCAAAACAGCACCCCCCCATGAGCAGTGACTGGTACTGCAGCCCATCGGTATACAGGTACGTGGCATTGAGCTTCAGTAGCAGACTCACCCCCTGGAGAGGCGCCACATCACCAGGGGGCAGGAGAAGCACTACTATATATGCAGTAGGAAGAGGTCATTCCTACCCCCACAATAGTGTAAGGCCAGAGCCAGCGGGCATCGTGTATATACTGACTGACAGAAGGGAGGGCCGTGCCCAAAGTGCTTGCCAGCGGTGCTCCAGCTACTCCTACAGCCCAATGTTAGGGCTCATGCCAGGCCTACAGAGTTTAGTACCGGACGGGTCTCAGGGATAATACTGGTTTAATGCGGAGGCATATGGACAATATTGTGCCCTTTGTTTGCATTGGTCTCTCTTACAGAATCTACAACAGCGAGTCCGGGTCAGCGGTGCTAGACTAAGCAGAGCCAGGATTTCACTGCCAACCCTGTGGGGTTGTCTTGTGCAAGCGGGTGGAGAGTATACAGAGAATGACAGCCAGCGAAAGGGGATCCGGTGGATGTAAACTCCTCCCCGAAAGGGATCAGAGGAGGATGTCAGGAATTGTCCTAACAGCTGACTGCAGCCGCATACGATGCTGGTGTGTTCAATGCACAGACGGGCTAGAAGAGCAAACCAGGTCCAGCCGAAAGAAGAGACTCCAATATACAAAGGAGCGGCCAAAGATTGATAACACCCCGTATCCATATACCAGGCGGCAGTATTGGGGAGCGAGGCCAAACAAACCCGTATTGTATCACAGTGAGAACCACATGCTATATATTTATATCGACCAACGCAGAATACATTGTAATCAGTCACCGGAACAACATGTAATAAAACCATAAGCTACAGCATAAGGGCAGTGCCCACGGGCGGACAGCTGCCACCTTCCCCGCCGCAGATGTCTATTGACTAATAGCTTTTTTGCCTGTCCGTGCGCACATGCGGGATTCTGCTGTGGGAAAAAAAATCAGGGCATCTTCTATTTCACTGCGTTTTTCCACAGCGGAGGTCTCTATTAATATAGTATTAACGGAAACCACGGGAAAAAGCGAGTTTTTCCCTGATCACCAGCAGGGACTTTCTTTACCACCGCAGTACTCCCACAGCGTAAATCCATGGGCGTATCCCGCCCCGTCCGTGGGCCTGAGCCCGAAGTAGAGATAAGGGAGGCTACATGCAATGTACAAATGCTAAAATCATATTAGTGACCCTCTCTATACAGACTCCCGAAATACGTATAACAACATGGCTGCATCAGGTAGAGCAGGCAGGTGGTGCTCCTGTATGTGATTACAATGTATTCTGCGCTTGTACAAGAATATATATATGGTCTTACTCCAACCCTTTGTGCTGTAAGTGGACTAAGAGCGCCCGGTCCGATGGATCCAGATGGCTGTTGCACCTGATGATGGGAGGTCAGCATTCGGCACAAGCAGCATGAACCGATGACCCCTTCCTGTCAGCTGAGCATGTCAGCACCTCCATGTAAATATATGCATCTAGTCACACGGCTGTGTCCTTCACGGCGGAGTATGAACACCGCAGCATGTGCTACGCGGTCTATCTTTGCCTCCACCGTTATTGCCGTGGGTATTACCCATTTGTATTTGCCCAATAGAAAATGAAAACAAACTCAAGCAAATATGGAGGCAAATAGAGATGAAACGATGATTAATGCGGCCGACTGCCATCGGTGACATTAAGGATCCCCATTACAGAGGGGTTACAATCCGCTCGGGTGAACCCGGCCTTCTAGAAGCTACGCAACGTCTTCATACTAAGCCTCCCCGGCAGCGGCCGGCCGTTCTCAGCGCCCCAAATCCTTCCTTATTTTAAAGCTCCCCTCTATTTACAAACCCTGCAGAAATGGGAAGGTGGAACGAGCAGCGCTGAGGAGGAGACCCGCAGGAGTGGAACCGTAATCCCAGCGGCGCCCCTGCCAGGCTACTGTTCATAGTTGTCCAAGGGGTAATGCTCCCCATAAACCTTCAGATGCTTTTTCAAGGCGTCTTCCTGTTTTCTCAGATGTGACGGCATCTCGGAGTAGACGTCGGTGAACATGTGTTCGATGTTGGGCTTGCGTTTTCGTTCTGCCTGTTCAAAGGCTTCCATGACCTGCAGAAAGAGAGCGGCCGTGTTAATACAGTCACAGCTCCAGACAGGGGCCCAGGGGCCCGTACTTCTTAAAACTGAATAAGTCACCTCATTAAAGGGGTTTTACGGGACTTGAACTACATTAGACGTGTCACAACGACACGTCAAAAGCTTTGATCAGTGGATGCACCACGGCGGAGACCGCCGCTTATCACTGGAATGCAGTGGCTGCAGCGCCCCTTCGGCTGTCAGTGTTGCATGTTGGCAACTCTCAGCAGCTGAAGACGGAAGCAGAGAAGTCTATGCATCCACCTTCAGCTGACAGGCAAACGAGCAGGGCCGTGGAGTGACCAGCAGGGGTCTCGGCCCCGGACCCCTCACTCATCAGAAACGTCGCCATGTCGCTCTACTTCTAGAGTGCGGTTATTGTTTAAGAATGGAAGCAGCATGGTGAAGAGTCCTGCAGAACGAGGTCCACACCTCCCGAAATCTATACAACAAACTGCTGCGGCCCATCACCAGTACCCAAATCAGTGGGATCCAACACCCGACCCCCTGCTGATCAGCTGCTTGAGGGGCCACAGCCCTAGTCTTATGGTTGGAGCCGCTGTGTCGCCAGAAACACACGGGCTTCAGACATTTTGCAGAGCCGAACGCTCCCACCTTCCTGCAGTTTATGCATTTAGGTATCTGCATGCGCACAAGATCTGAGCGTGACGCCGTAGGTATAGCGCCATTGTGGGAAGAACCAGTCCGTAGACTTTGCCATCATCATCGCCGTGTGTTCAGTGAATGGTAGACCGATTAGATGTGTGCAGTACTAAATGATAGCCAAGCTGCAGCGCCCGGGCCGCGGCACCCCTCACCATTTTTCGTGACTTCTTCCTCCATATTTTCTCCTGCTCCTCGTTCCACCAGCCTTTGTGCATCATGTAGTGACGGAGTCGAGAAATAGGATGGTCCTGCTTGTCCCAGTAGTTGACCTCGTCCACCGAGCGGTAGGCGGAGCTGTCATCGCTGGTGCTGTGGTGTCCGATCCTTCAATAGTCATATAGAGAGTTAATCAGCGTCCTGCACGGCAGGTAAGTGCCCACGGTCCACCAGGTGCAGCGCCCATTACCTGTAGGTCATGGCCTCTATCAGGAACGGCTGGTTCTCGGCCACTGCTCTCCGTCTCGCCTCTTTGGTGGCGTTGTACACAGCAAAGACGTCGTTCCCATCAACCCGAATGGACATGATGCCGTAACCAGGACCTCGAGCCGCTGAGAGATACCAAAACATTGAATACGGGCAGATTTCTGGGGTCGCGGCATTTTATTATAAAGCACAGAAGGTCTAAAAGGCCTAAAAGGCAGTAAGGCTAAAATAGGAGCGGTCCCACGTCAGTTACAGTCACTGCATCAGTAAGGGGTAGGTGTCATTCAGGTCACAGGTGTATGTTGGAAGAACGTTCCTGACCTACACCTCTGATGGATGCCACTGCATAGGCATAGAGTGGCATCCAGTGCCCATAGGCTCCAACGTTAAAGACGTAATACACGAGCCGAAGTAGGTCATCACTCTACCCGATGGCTCTGTATAGAATAGAGCAGCAGAAAGACAGCGGTACCGACATATACCTGCTGGACAGAGGCCGAAAGGGGCAAATGGAGGCCGAGGGACAGGTTTATGTACGGAGGCCGAGGGACAGGTTTATGTACGGAGGCCGAGGGACAGGTTTATGTACGGAGGCCGAGGGACAGGTTTATGTACGGAGGCCGAGGGACAGGTTTATGTACGGAGGCCGAGGGACAGGTTTATGTACGGAGGCCGAGGGACAGGTTTATGTACGGAGGCCGAGGGACAGGTTTATGTACGGAGGCCGAGGGACAGGTTTATGTACGGAGGCCGAGGGACAGGTTTATGTACGGAGGCCGAGGGACAGGTTTATGTACGGAGGCCGAGGGACAGGTTTATGTACGGAGGCCGAGGGACAGGTTTATGTACGGAGGCCGAGGGACAGGTTTATGTACGGAGGCCGAGGGACAGGTTTATGTACGGAGGCCGAGGGACAGGTTTATGTACGGAGGCCGAGGGACAGGTTTATGTACGGAGGCCGAGGGACAGGTTTATGTACGGAGGCCGAGGGACAGGTTTATGTACGGAGGCCGAGGGACAGGTTTATGTACGGAGGCCGAGGGACAGGTTTATGTACGGAGGCCGAGGGACAGGTTTATGTACGGAGGCCGAGGGACAGGTTTATGTACGGAGGCCGAGGGACAGGTTTATGTACGGAGGCCGAGGGACAGGTTTATGTACGGAGGCCGAGGGACAGGTTTATGTACGGAGGCCGAGGGACAGGTTTATGTACGGAGGCCGAGGGACAGGTTTATGTACGGAGGCCGAGGGACAGGTTTATGTACGGAGGCCGAGGGACAGGTTTATGTACGGAGGCCTATAACAGTTGTAGTATGTTCCAATCTGTACTATGGAGGTATTCTTCTATATTGGGCACTCCTATGGAAGAAAACCATACCAGACAGACGACTCCCTACAGGGAACCTTACAATACCAGCGTACCGCCATACAGGCTCTGGAATATCCCGTAGTCTTTTGTATTGCAGCTGGAAGTCAAAAGGAAATTGTCAAAAAAAAACAAAACAGTGAAAACTTGAGGCGTCTTAAGAAAATGAAACCAGAGAATGTGCGGAGCGCTTGGGGAAAGCTCTTAGCCGGGATGCTGCAAGGAGACGCCAACACTCCGACCGCTCGCCTCCCCAACTAGAGATCTGCTTTGTATGACACAATGTAGACGCACAGCTAGAGAATATACGACGCTTGCCTTGGAGTAGTAGTGGGCGCCCCTGAGCTGGCACCTATACACGCAGGTCACACTCACCTATGCCATCCCCGCGGTACTGCTCCGACGTCGGGGTAGATATGGCGTATCCGTTATTCCTGCAGAAAAACAGCACAGGACACTCCAGCGTGGCGGAAAAGTTAAAAGCAGCATGGGCGTCTCCTTCACTGGCCGCACCTTCACCGAAATAGCAGATGACAGCGCGGTCGGCATTCTCCCGTTTCATGGCGTAGGCTGCGCCTACAGCTGGGAAAGCAAGGGGGTCATTACATAAGAACGGCGATGTTCAGCCAGTATTGTGGACCCTCCCTACAAATAACCGCTACTAAATGGAGACGTCAAAGGAACGAATCGCTGCAGAAAGACTTGTGAACGTCATTACAGCATCATTACAAACACCAACATGAAGGGGTCTATCACAAACCTCTGTACTTCAGGCCTCTTATTACACTCGTGTGTTGGCTGATTTCCTGCACTGTGGACCCAGAACAGGAGAACCACCAGTCTTAAGATGCCAGTCCATATGGCAGAAGTGCCAGCCGGACTCCTCATGGTTTTCCTATATCCTTAGGCCTAATGTCCACGGAACCCGCAAATCAAGCCGCCCATTAGAAGCTCGGGCGTCCGCAAATGGATTGAAGCATGCGGATTTGATTTGCAGACCTTTTGGTCCAGAAAACAAGTCGCAGCACGCTCCATTTTTGCTCTGCACAGCTGAAACTGCGGATCCACGGGAAGGCAGGAGGTTTATAAAAACTGTACTGCGCATGTCCGATGGCGAGCCGTGAGGACGAAGCGCAGTACAGCGAACCCTGAAGTGGAGGGATCTGCGCGGACGCCGCTGCCAGGGAGTGCAGGTAGGCAGGGCTCACTGGGCGCGGGCAGTGCTGGGCTCCCTGCATGGAATCGGCACGTGCCGCGGACATGAGGCCTTACTCCGCTGAAAATTCAACTCCAGCAGAACCGTGCGGGGCAGAGTTACATCGGCAATATGGAACGGTAATTAGGAGTACAAGGAACGTGTCTGAAGGAGGCCCACCTCCTCCCAGCGAAGCCGCCCCCCACCTCCTCCTGCCAGCGAAGCCGCCCCCCACCTCCTCCCAGCGCAGCCGCCCCACCTCCTCCCAGCGCAGCCGCCCCACCTCCTCCCAGCGCAGCCGCCCCACCTCCTCCCAGCGAAGCCGCCCCACCTCCTCCCAGCGAAGCCGCCCCACCTCCTCCCAGCGAAGCCGCCCCACCTCCTCCCAGCGAAGCCGCCCCACCTCCTCCCAGCGAAGCCGCCCCACCTCCTCCCAGCGAAGCCGCCCCACCTCCTCCCAGCGAAGCCGCCCCACCTCCTCCCAGCGAAGCCGCCCCACCTCCTCCCAGCGAAGCCGCCCCACCTCCTCCCAGCGAAGCCGCCCCACCTCCTCCCAGCGAAGCCGCCCCACCTCCTCCCAGCGAAGCCGCCCCACCTCCTCCCAGCGAAGCCGCCCCACCTCCTCCCAGCGAAGCCGCCCCACCTCCTCCCAGCGAAGCCGCCCCACCTCCTCCCAGCGAAGCCGCCCCACCTCCTCCCAGCGAAGCCGCCCCACCTCCTCCCAGCGAAGCCGCCCCACCACCTCCCAGTGAAGCCGCCCCACCACCTCCCAGTGAAGCCGCCCCACCACCTCCCAGTGAAGCCGCCCCACCTCCTCCCAGTGAAGCCGCCCCACCTCCTCCCAGTGAAGCCGCCCCACCTCCTCCCAGTGAAGCCGCCCCACCTCCTCCCAGTGAAGCCGCCCCACCTCCTCCCAGTGAAGCCGCCCCACCTCCTCCCAGTGAAGCCGCCCCACCTCCTCCCAGTGAAGCCGCCCCACCTCCTCCCAGTGAAGCCGCCCCACCTCCTCCCAGTGAAGCCGCCCCACCTCCTCCCAGTGAAGCCGCCCCACCTCCTCCCAGTGAAGCCGCCCCACCTCCTCCCAGTGAAGCCGCCCCACCTCCTCCCAGTGAAGCCGCCCCACCTCCTCCCAGTGAAGCCGCCCCACCTCCTCCCAGTGAAGCCGCCCCACCTCCTCCCAGTGAAGCCGCCCACCTCCTCCCAGTGAAGCCGCCCACCTCCTCCCAGTGAAGCCGCCCACCTCCTCCCAGTGAAGCCGCCCACCTCCTCCCAGTGAAGCCGCCCACCTCCTCCCAGTGAAGCCGCCCCACCTCCTCCCAGTGAAGCCGCCCACCTCCTCCCAGTGAAGCCGCCCCACCTCCTCCCAGTGAAGCCGCCCCACCTCCTCCCAGTGAAGCCGCCCCACCTCCTCCCAGTGAAGCCGCCCTGACACTTCAGTAGCTCTTGTTGAGAAACAAAGAAAAATTCTATCAACATCCAGCAGATGCGCCGCATGACAAACATCTCCTGGAAGTACCAGCGCCGACGCTGCCCAACAGTCATAAGTGGGAACGTATCGATCACTCTGTCTGTCTGCCATCTTCCTTCTGCTGTGACTGGCACACGCATGAGAGACCTTTGGGGTGCGATTATTGGGGGCCGATGCTCTGTAAGGGGCTGCACCCTATCTGGCCTCCACCTAGGACTATTGTGTGTAACTGACTGCACACAGACCACACGGACCCATTAAAGTTAATGGAGCTTAATCATACATGCGATTTTTCACATGGACCGAAGTGGTTTATTTGGGTTTAGACAGGCAGTCTATCGAGCCACACCACAGGGACGGCTTGATAGGCATTCAGCTATGACAAACAGGCCCCGGCTGCCATGACACCTGCACAGCTCCCTGCAATCTGATCCCGTGGGAGGTGGCGTACAGAAACCCCAAACATCGGTCACAGGATTTAAATGCCACTGTCAGAATTTAAAGGGTTAACAGCTCTGATGAGCCGTGCAGCTTATCAGAGCTGTTGCGGCCGTCAGCCGCGCTGTCTGGATTGAGGTCGCCGTGTGATCTCTTTTCATACTTCCCCGACGCTGCAGGATGTAACTATACCGTTAGCGGGTAATGCAGAATGACATTTATAGTGCAGCGAGGACCTGTCCACGGGCGGAGGGGTGAAGGCGGCGCAGAGACAGCGCTGTATGTGGGACGTTGGATAATAACAGGCTTTGGGGCTTCTCTGTACGGTTATTCACCTTGGGGTATTTGCGTTGCTAATGGTGAGGAAATGGTCACGAAGTTCAGGTCTTTACAGCCGTAGTGTACGGGCATTTGTCTTCCTTTGCTGGGATCGGAGGCATTACCATAGCACTGCGCCATGAACAGATCCAGAGGATACCCCCTGTACATCAGGACTCCTAGGGGTGAGACAGAAGACATCAGCCCACATACAGAGCCCCCCGTATCCTATGGTCACATCATACACAGCGGCTCACCTGCCTCCCGATACTGGCCAAACACAAGGTCTGTGTCATTCAGGGCGGCCGCGCTGCCCACGTGTGTGCCCTCCTCCCCGTAGTTGGTCATGTAGAAAGAAATCCTTCCCTGTGGATGAAGAATAACGCTCCGTGATGAGACCCATGTAGGTTTGTGGCGTCTACTACAAGCACAGCAGGGGGCACAAGGTATCATCTGACACAACCCGCAAGCATGGGCAATGCCGCCTAGCACCAACGGTGCCCATAAACCTTCCACAGCTGTCGGCCAAATGATCATTCGTGCAGCATTTAGACTCCTCCGTAGGATGTCACATTAGACACCTTTAGTGGCGGCTTATCTCCAGAGAACGAAGAGTTCAAGTGCTGAAACACAATGTACTCATCCCTTCTGCCCCCCGACCTCGGCAGGCCCCCCTATACATGCGATGGCTGATGGTTTCCCTAATACGTAGGGGGCTCTACATTCTATAACCACACCCACTTGTCTCTGAGACTCATACAGGATCCTGTCCATGGTGTTCAGGAGGGTCATCGTGTGATAGAACTTCAGGACTTGCTCCTTGGGGATCTGCAAGAAAACAAAAACATACAAAGGCATCAACACCGCCGCCGCCTGCTAATTCACCGATGGAGGGGTTACTTGTAGGCGGACCCCCAACCACTACCATTTATGACCGAGCCCATGGAGGAGCGATGAATGTTATGGTGGGTACAGCTCTTTAAAGGGGTTTACCAAGATCCGCTTTCATCACTTATCTATAGGGCAGGTGATAAGGGCTGACCGTGGGGATCCCTGCGCTGACAATAGGGATTCAATGCCCCTCACCCACAGCGAGGAGGAGATTGGATGGAGCAGCGGTCATCTTCAGTGGGACAGCTGAGCGCCTGTTCTCCATGTCCATCAGTCCCGCTGAGTACGAATGGAGTGGCACCGGGCGTCACTGCAGGTAGTAAGCCTGCAGCCATAAGACGCTGGACGACGTGCAAACAGTGCAACGCCTCATAGGATATACAGGACTTACATTGGGGTCCTCGCTGGGGTTGATGATCTGTCCCTGACGGTCCATCACCCTGTAGATGGGGATCCCCGAGATGACATTGGGCTGGATGAACTCCAGCGAGTCCACAAACACGGCAGACGCTCCGGGGAACTGAGGCTTCTCCTCCAGGGATGTGAACTCGCTGCCGGAACGGATGACCTGCCAGATGGAAACAGAGAGAAGTCACAGCATGATGTACATGTGTCAGCCGCAACCAACCCGACGGGGACACGGATGTGGCGTGTACAGGGCTGTGGCATCCTTGGACATTCTATCACCATATGATAAGCCAATACCCTTCGGATCCATCGATGTTGGATTTTACCAGTGTGTGACGGCGTCCGTACGACCACAGGCCGAGCCACCAACTACACTGCAGAGACGCTTACCAATAGCTAGATAGGAAGCGGACCCTTCAGCTATGGGTGGCATGGGCACCTTCTTCTGGGGCCCAGGGATAGTAGAAGACATGTCTACAGGTAGCTATGGCTTCCCACCACCAACACCCTCATCACATTGCTGGTACAAGACCCCCTTTCACAATAACCCAATGCACTGGGCTCATTCCATAATGCCAGACAGAAGACGCCTCTTACCCCCAAGTCCTAATCTGGAGCCTTAAAATGCATTAAATGATCCGTCACACCTCGGTTACTACAGGTGTCCAGCAGACCCCAAATAATGATGGCGTCCAAAGGGTTTCCTCACTGAGACAAGAACAGTAGCGGCTGTCTGATCTGCGATTGCTTGTGGCCTCGAGGGCAGCTGTGAACATATTCTCTTGTTGGGTATTAGTGTAGCATGTCTCCACATCCGAGACGTCATATCCCCACTATATTAACCTTTCCCATCTTAGAAAGCGAAGGCATATCGCCAAGACGTCATCCCTTTATGATCAGCCCATCTGTAGGACTCCCACCCATCCTGAGAATGGCAGGGCCGCAGCGCTGGTTTGGTGTTGCATCCCCTTCATTGACCTCATGGCCAGGTGGATGGGATTCCGACACTGCGTTACCTTGTCCGGGTGTGCTGTTAGGGTCTTCTATTTTAGGGTCCGTGGATGTGGGGGGAAGCGTGGCGCATGCACAGCACTTTTTTTTAACTCCTGCTTTCCCATGGAATCTACGGCCGCGGATCAGACGGCTTCCATTGACTTCCGTGGGAGCGCTCCATGTGGGGTCCGCTCCATGTGGGGTCCGCTCCATGTGGGGTCCGCTCCATGTGGGGTCCGCACGGACATGAAGCACGCTGAGTTTTCTGGACCAGAATATCCACAAATCAAATCCGCCTGCTTTATGTAATTTGTGGCCGCCCGTGTATCCCGATGGATCACCCGCAAATCAGAGCCGCCCGCGGACAATGGCTTAGTCAGTCCTGTAGAGCGGCGCTCCTGGCCACCTGAACTGACTTCGCTGGCATGGGGGCGACTGCATATAAAACGCACAGTGAGCGCCCGTGTGCCACCATGGAGGGGATAAACAACTTGTCATGAGCGGCGAGGATCGCATCCACCGAACAGGAAGCGAGCAGACGGGACTATCCCTTTAAAGGAGGGCCGATATACATCACAGTCTGCAGTCCCTGCCAGCCTCCAGTCACTGACCTAGAGATCGGGAACACAAGGTCACCGGCGGACGGGTCTGCCGCTGCGCAAATACTTCATGCCACGATATGGAAAGATAAATACGGGGCGACTCCTGACCGCACGAGCCACGGGGTCACCCCTGCTCTGAGACGCCCGAGGAGCTGCAGGTCTGCATGCCCGATAACAGGCTGCTGAGCCCCCCGGACCCCCGGGGAGCAGGCTTACTGTAATACCATCATGGTGGCCCTGCTGAGTGACACGTCCGGCTCCTCTCCACCATTACTTGGCTTCGGTTCTATGCCCAAAGGCACCGTATTTAGGCCACGCCCCCTGGCCCAAGGAGCCATCCTTCCTGTTTGGATTTTGTGGGAAAACAATTGTGTAACATTCTCTAAAATACGTAACCGTGTTGCGAAGCGCGGCAGACAGTTTTCTGGGGTATTTCCAATAGTAGTTTGGCCCCAGTGTATACACGGCTATGGCGTTATGTATACAGATTAAAGGGGTTGGCCAGGACCTCGCTACTGATGACCTAGCCAGAAGCAGAGAGCGCCGTCTGCAGTGCAGTGGCCCAGGTTGGTATTGCAGGCACCGCACTACTTTCAGACCTGTCTGCAATATCAGATGATCGGGGGGATCCCGCGCCGCAGACACCCAGGCACAAGATTAATAAGTCTTTTTTAAACTGATTTCACATTTTTATTAGCCTCCCCCCCCCCCCCCCCCGCAGGGGACGTGAACTTGCGATGGTCTGATCGCTCCTGCAGTGTGATGTAATACATTATACCGCGATCTGACGGGTAATCTATCAAGCCACGCCACAGGCAATCTGCAATGGCTACCCTGAGGGCTTTCAGAAAGCCACCAGCTGCCATGGCAACCAAACAGCACTCCGGCGATCTCATCACAGGGGCTATTCGGGACCCCTGAACTCCCATTGGGACATTTAAATGCTGCTGTTAGATTGGCAGCACGTAACCCTTTCTAATCCAATTTCCGATTCAGGGTTTCCTAAAAGGCTTTCTCTTTTTGTTGTTATACAAAGTTGCCATCTGCTGGCTGAGGCCAGTGTGTGCGCCAGAGAGGCTCCGACAGCAGAGTGGCTGGCAATAGACGGTAAGAATACCCTGTCGGACGTGATCTGACATTGTGAAGGCCAGCGGGGGGGCCCGCCCTTGTGAAGGCCAGCGGGGGGGCCCGCCCTTGTGAAGGCCAGCGGGGGGGCCGCTCAGTTAAGGATCACTCGCACGCATTTATGTGTTTTCAGTAACCAACGCGAACCAGGGAAGCTGTCGGCGCGGCCCGGGTGGCGGGTAGGTATTAAACCACCTCCCTGCATTCCTGGGAAGAAGCTCTACGAGACCACAACTTAGTGTATGGCGCTCACAGCCGGGCCGGACCCTCTAAGGGGAGGGCAAAACGGTAAAAAAAAGATTGTGTAGCCAACCAGCGTGCGGGGAAACGCAGCGACCAGAGAACGAATTCTCACTCATCTGATTGGTTGGCGAGGTTACAGGGAACAGCTGTGGCTGACATTGGCGCCATCAAGTGGCAGCAGTTATCCTGTGCAGCGCCAACTTAAGGCTGCGCTCTCCAACTGTTGCTAAACTACAACTCCCGACGTGCCAGGGGCAGAAGCCGTGTGAAGCCCCCGCAGTGGGCGAGCGCGGGGGGGGGGGGGGGGGGGGGTCAGAGGCCACGCGTGAAGCCCCCGCAGTGGGCGAGCGCAGGGGGTCAGAGGTCGCACGTGAAGCCCCCGCAGTGGGCGAGCGCGGGGTCAGAGGCTGCGCGTGAAGCCCCCGCAGTGTATACAGCATCTTGGCGCTGCACGATGCAAACCATGGAAGTAGCCAACCACCTAGGGCAGTGCCCCCGCGGACCGCACGGCGGATGAGGCAGGCGGCTCGCGGACCGCAGTTCTCTGGGATCTCCACAAATAAATGTGGGAAAGAGTGCGGCGACAGAAGAACATCCCGACGCACGAAGTGCAGAAGAGTGGCCTGAAAGACGGGCAGCTGCAGCGCCTCTTATTATACGGAGAGACTAGTAAACATACAACAACCATGTCCTCTCAGCCCCGTCAGCCCAGCACCCCACCGGTGATAGAGATATATATACACAGTGCAGGCCATTGTATGCAGGCTCTCCCTCCTGTAAACTCACTGTCACCTGGTGACAGGAGGAGCGATGGAGGATCTCCTTACCTGCCTCCCCCAGGCTGCCCTCCATCCCGCCGCAGCCCGGAGTCTCTGCAACGTCCTCAGCGCCGCCGCCATCTTTCCCCAGACTGCCCTGCCCCCGCCTGTCCTCACGTCAGGTCCGCGCCGGGAACCGTCTTCACTTTTGGTCTCTGCGCCGATATCCCGGCATCCCTAGAGGAGAGGACAGACCGCCGTCACTGCCCACACAAACCGACCGGCACTAGTGGGGCAGCCCGGAGCAGGACCCCGGAAGTGGAAGCGTCCAGCACGTGGTGTGCGGAGAGTGATGGAGGAGCCGGGGCTGAGGGAGATCGGCTGTGAGCAGAGCCCGCTGAGCAGGCCGGATGGATCCGCCACCTTCATGCAGGGTAATGACATCCGACGGGGAGAGCTCGTAAGGAGGCGTGGCTTACAGCAACCAATCAGGCTTCAGCTTTCATCTCTGCTGCGCAGTTTACGGTATGAGACCTGGAATCTGATTGGTTGCTGTCGGCACCAAATCTGCAGACCTGTCAGTGTAGCCCTCCATCAGGTATCGGTTGGCTCAGGCCCGTACGGACATACGCAGAGCAGGGAGCCCAGTTATGTCAGCGGGGTCTTTCACAGCTCGGTATTTGGTCCTGCGGATGGAACACGCTCTGCCTCGCTGCGTATTTGCACCCCATAGGTCCCCATAGAGGTCAGTGGGGTGCGCACAATCCGCGAGGAGAGACGCGAGACTCTGGGGCTCACTGGAGGGAGCGGGCGTTATAATTGTGTGTTTGTGTCCCTGCGGGCGGTAAGGGGCGCTGACACACAAAGCCTTGTTCATACCGTAAAAGAGTTGTGCGAAGACGTACACCATCGCGCATGCGTCCGGGTGAAGCCGGCCTAAATAGTTTGCAACAAAACTTTGACTTGCGTTGGAGCATTTAAGCCACGCCCCCTTCCTGTGCTCGCAGGGCATTACTCTAAGCCACGCCTCCTTTCTGCTTGCAGGGCATTACTCTAAGCCACGCCTCCTTTCTGCTCGCAGGGCATTACTCTAAGCCACGCCTCCTTTCTGCTCGCAGGGCATTACTCTAAGCCATGCCCCCTTCCTGCACTCGCAGGGGATTACTCTAAGCCACGCCTCCTTTCTGCTCGCAGGGGATTACTCTAAGCCACGCCTCCTTTCTGCTCGCAGGGGATTACTCTAAGCCACGCCTCCTTTCTGCTCGCAGGGGATTACTCTAAGCCACGCCTCCTTTCTGCTCGCAGGGCATTACTCGTTTTGGTGCATTCGCTTCATAAATGGGTCTAGACGTGTTGAACATTGTGCAGCGTACTGTTTACGAGCCGCCTGTGTGCGATGGCAGCCGTACATTCACCCCGCACCGTATACCGGGGGAGCCGTACCCCATTATCACACCAGAGGTAACCGCCCCCCTGTGCAGGAACCACAAGCAGTATTTACATATGGCCACACCTAGTGGGGCTCCTCTGGCCCTAATGACATCGGGTACTCTCCACTAACACAATCTGGGATTTCCCTCCATCCATCCTGCAAACGTCTGTGCATCGGCCCGTCTACTATGGAGCGCCGTCAGCGGAGCGATGGAAGAACGTTCTGTGGAGAGGTGAATCCCGCTGCTCCATCTTCACACGGCCGTACCTGGGGGTGGGGGGTCCTGGGGAACACCTACCTGAGTGTTGTGCCAACAGGTGAGTACGGCGGGGGTTCTGTTATGGTCAGGGATGTCTTACGTGGCACGGCCTCGGTCCATTGGTTGTAGTGACACGAGCCATAACCACGGAGGTGACCCTGGCAGTCTAGACCAGAGGTTCCTAAACTAGTTGGCCCCGTAGACCCCTGGCTGAGGCCGGCTGCACCCCACCTGACATGCGGGAGCCCCCTGCAGAATCCGACCCTGCGCCCGCCGGCATCCGTGCGTACCTGCCATTTCTTCTTCTCTGCTCCTCCCGCGCCATCGCCTGGTGATGACGTGGCACCTGCCACCTTTCTGTAATGCCAATAGTGGAGGGGCGCGGGTCTGCCAGCTTCCATTCACTTCACAGGAGCCGTCCGTGCGGGTCCACCTCAGTATAGAGCGCGCTGCCACTTTAAAAAATGTTTTCCGTGAGCAGAAAATCGCAATCGCTTTCCAAACCTGCGGAGGAGAAGGCGCTGCCTAACGGGCGGCTCTGGGCGGTCGTTGCTGCCGGGCCTGCAGGCGGACTAATCCTGAATCTTCCTTCCCTTATTAAAGTCAATGGCTTCTCCTGGCGCCCCCCTCCCCCGCGCCGCTCACCCAGAGGGAGTTTTTTCGTAGAGTGGACAATTGTGAAAAACGTACGATTTGTATTCAGATCTTTATTGAAAAGACACAAAATGCAAGTAAATATTTGTAACCAATCAGAAGCTGGTGAAATGGTTCAGGAATGATGCTGATAGTGGGGGGCGAGCCGGGCGCTGCGATGGCACGGGTGCGCTGTCTGGCTTCACATTAGTGAGGTATAGCCTATGAGCGCTCCTCGCCCTGCCGACCGCGCCTCAGTACCCGGCCGGATCGTCTTGGTGTCCGTCACCGTTCTTCATCCAGAATGCCTTACGTAGAGGTAGAGCGCGGCTGATAAGTGGAGAATCACCGCCTGATGGTAGACGTGCCGGACCGTGAGTTAGGGCCTACAGCGGGCCTCAGTCACCGACACTTCTGGGGGTCGGTCCATAGTGCAGGACCAGCAGCAGGTAGGTGCGCACAATGCCGGGATGAAAACCTGTAACAACCTAGCATGCCGCACAACAGATAGTTCTACTCCTTGGGCTTCGGCGGATCACGTGAAAACGATGCGCAGTAGAAACTACAGGTAAGTCGCGGCTGCGCGGGTCTGGCGGTCCATCGCCGGAGCCAAGGCGTTTTTCGCAAATTCTACACAAACAATGTTCTGAAATCTCCGAGAGGTCGCTGCCCCCCCCCCCCCCCAGTTTTTTTCTTGCTGACAAAGACGCCCAGCAAGTCAATCGATCCCGGGGGGTCCATATAGACCACCTTGGGAACCGCTGGTCTACACAATAATGTGCTACCGACAATGTGGCAATACTGGGAATGGTCGGCCATACTTCCAACCAGACAACGCGCCTCGTCACAGATCCAGCGCTGGTTTATGTTGGTTTGAGGATATAGATGTTCCACGATTGGACCGGCTGCACAGAGTCCCGACCTGAACCTACTGAACATCTTCAGGACAAACTGGAACGTTGGGTCAGGAAATATGAAAAGTGTCCATCTAATTTGAGGAAACCAGACGTTTGCAGGATGAATGGAGGGAAATACCAGCTGAAGTGTATCAGATGTTACCATGTTTCCCTGAAAATAAGACCTACCCCGATAATAAGCCATTACTTGAGTTTCTGTTTGAAATATAAGCCATTCCCCCAAAAATAAGTCCTAGCGACACTACATAAAAAAAAACAATACTCTCGTAGAAGGTGCTGTTTGGTCCCTCTCGCTGGGCTGCGGCGCTCCGGCAGTCTTCTGTGAAGTCCTCTGCGCTGAGAGAGCATTCTCTTCCTGGTAACGGGGCTGGAATACCCCTCCAGCAAGAGATTGCTATGATCGGTACACGAACGCTGCCTCAGCCAATCAGTCGGCGCTCGATGAACCAATCACAGCCATTCATTGAATTGGTTCCTGAACCAATCACAGCAATCTCTTGCTGGAGGCGGGGTATTCAAGCCCCGTTACCAGGAAGAGACTGAGGACTACACAGAAGACAGCCGGAGCGCCACAGCCCAGTGAGAGGGACCAAACGGCGCCTGCTAGGTGAGTATTAAGACACCCCCCCCCCCCCCTCCCGAAAATAAGATACTCTGCCTCTTTTGGGGCAAAAATTAATATAAGACAGTGTCTTATTTTTGGGGAAATGCGGTAGTAGAAAGTATCTGATGTCATTAGGGCCAAAGGAGGCCTGGCTGCGTATTAGCATATGTAAGTACTGTGGATTGTTGCCCTGGTGTCCAACTACTTTTGGTAGGCTGGTGTATATTGGGGCAGCCTTACTACATGGCACAACCTGTCGGGCACAGATGCCCAGCTGGCCATCCCAGCGATGATGGTTTCTGTGCTTTAGCACCACAATGATCATCGCTTGCTGAATGGAGGCGGGCTGAGAGGGGCGCACTGTATAAAGACACGCCGAAAAGTAACTGGCCTCCCCCAACCCCCCAGCCCGCCCCTTACTGCACTCTTCTTCCAGCTTCAGCACTGACGTCCTGTCGCAGGATTACCGGTGATCACGTGGCCCGTTGCTGGAGCGCCGTGAATAGTGCAGTCAGTGACCGGGCACCGTTACCACCGAAGCGCCGGGGGATCGGGTGAGGCAAGTCTGACTTCTTCATACAGCGCTGAGCACATTTCTATTGCATCTTTTTCCTTCCCGGACCGTCCCTTTAATGAGTACTAAGATAACAAATATGGGTCTGGCTGCCATGTCAACCAATTGGCAGTCTGTGATCATGTGACAGGGAAGCCCCTCCCTCCATCTAACTGGTTAGATGCTGCAGTTCCCATTGCTCGTGGCATCTAAGGCGTTAGCGCCAATCTCAGGTGTTTATCGCTGCTCCCGGCCGTAGCAGCGGTATGTGGGCTGTAATAACCTGCTGAGTACAGATCCCTGCGGCTCGCACCATATATATCTAGAGGTCCCATGGTGGTAAACGGGTCAACAACTAGTCTCCTGCAGGGTAACCTCCTCTCATCATCCATGTCTTCTGCTCCTGGGAGATTCCAGATGAAATCCACTTCTGGATCATCAAATGAGACCTGTTAGCGAGATCACGGCGTGACGCCACTGAGGGACGTGGAGCGCGGTCACATTGTGCTTCTTCCTTTCGCTGCAGGGGACACGTCGGTTCTGGCCGGAGTGTACGGCCCGGCGGAGATTAAATTCAGCAGAGAGATCTATGACAAGTCCACCGTGGAGGTGATGGTGCGGCCAAAAGTGGGGCTACCAGGTGAGTGCGCCGATCACAGGTGTGGGTGTGGTCTTAGGCCCACTTTAGACCTCATTATGGCTTCCGTCCAGGGGTCCCATCGGGGGGGTCCGTTTAAAATCCTGAAAACCGGACAGGACCTGAGCAGAACCTCTCAGCCGTTCATGGAAACTGCTGGAACCGAGACCAACAGGTCTTATTATGTGAAAACGGAGACTACAGTTTTCATTAAAGGGGTTTTCCAGTGAAATACTGTTGATGACCTCATCAGGATAGGAGATCAATAGTTTATCAGCGGGGGTCCGTCTCATGGGACCCCCGACCGATCAGCTGTGTAGGCGCATGCTGTCAGCGCCACAAATACACAGAGGTCGGAGCGGAAGCCTCTGCAAGCTGTGCCTGCAGTTACAGGCACCGGCCACTATAAGGAGGTCGGCGCAGAGGCTACTGCTCTGACCTCTGTGTATTTGGAGCAGAAGTCTCTGTGCCGACCTCTGTGAAGTGGTCAATGAGAGCCGTGCCTGCAGTTACAAGCGCCGGCCACTACAGAGTGGTCGGCGCAGAGACTTCCACTCCGACCTCTGTGTGATTGCGGCGCTGACAGCATGTGTCCGCACAGCTGATCGGTCGGGGGTCCCGAGCGACGGACCCCAGCCGATCAACTATTGATGACCTATCCTGATGATGTCATCAATAGTATTTCACTGGAAAACCCCTTCAGTGGGTGAGGGAGGGTCCGTGGAGGCGCTGTCCAAGGTTGCTGTTTTCAGGATTTTAAAGGGAGCCCTGGACGGAGGCCATAACCGGTCCGAAGAGGCTCTTACATGTGTCTTCTCTCCTCGTCCGCTACAGTGCTTGTTCTCTAAATGATTAGCATATCTGCTGTAGAGGGCGGAGTCTTCTATAGTGTATACTTCTATTATTGCACAGCAGATGGGCTCTGGACCAATGCTGAGCATGGCATCGCCCGCAGGGGCCCGTGTGCCTTTAAGGGCCCCTCTGTACATTGTAATCTACCTGCAGTTCATCCGTCCGACTGTAATCGGCATCTGAGTGGCGGTGGTACCCCTTACTGTCTGTAGGTCGGACCCCCAGCAGCTGGATTGTTATCCCACTGACTTTAGTGGTTAACGCCTTTTTCATTTTTCATCACTGCGACCCAGGAACCTTAATCTTTTTAAAGGGCTTTTCCTAAAATTGAGATGGGTCACCTGCCCACACCTGACACCCCCATGGGGCCCCTGAGCCGGCCCCCTGTCTTTCCTCACTGCAGTCGCACTAAAGAATTTAAAGGGGTTTTCTGCGTTTACCATTGATCCCCTCCTCTCATAATGGCATCAATGGTTGCCTGGTGGGAATCCCCGCCGATCAGCTGCAGCCCAGTAGGATGGCCGTATGGCGGTCGGAGACAGAGGGCAAATGCAAAGCCTTCTATAGCACTTCCGATGCGGACATCCGTCTTGGCTTCACTGACAGCGGGCCCAAGGATCAGCCGATCATCGGGGTCACCAAGCGACGGATCTCCGCTGATTAATTAGTGATTGCCTATCCCGAGTTTAGGTCATCAGTAGTAAAAGCCCTTTAAATGGAGCGACGGGTAAGGATGTGCGCGGGCGCTCATTTAGTGTCTGAGGGGCAGCGGATGCCACCGAGCGCCGTACTTCTGGCTGTCTTCATCATCCCATGGACTGTGCATTCCTGACCCCCGTTCCAGTCAAACTGCAGTGAGGGAAGCAGGACCCAATTCAGGGTGTTGTTGGGGGTCGCAGTGGCAGGTATTCATCACCTGTCCTCCGCTCCGTTGTGAGAGAACACCTTCCGTTTTTCTGTCCTTGCAGTTTTTTTATTGGGCGGGGGGGGGGGGGGGGGGGGTTCTCCCTTTAGTTTTTTGGGGGGATTCGTTATTCCTGTGTGGTATAACTCTTCTGCGGGTGTATGATAGCAGATGGGATGGATATGATAATGCCGCCATTGTAAACTCCCAGCAGACAGTCTGCCGATGCGCCCGATTCATCACAGCGGTTACATTTGTGCAGCGCCCTAGACATGTTGGACCCTTTCGGCTAGCTTTACCCCACCTATGGTTGCCTTCCTTCAGGCCGTGCCCTGCCCCCTTCAGCCATGTACAGCGGACTGAGCCAAACGGACTGCGGGGCTATGGACGTGGACCCATGGTCGGTGTGAGAACTCGTGGCGAGTCCTATTCCGGTCCATCTCACCAACAAAGAATAGGACGTCAATGCCCCTGAATTGGCATCATCCTTGCGTATTGGAGAGCACTCTGATGGGTATCCATGTGCTGCTCGATGCAACTAGGATTGCTTCCTGTAATATACAGCAATACTCGTTTATTACAGTGCATTATGGATTTCAGTGTTACACACAGCCGTTGCATTTAAGGGGTTAAATGGCCGGTATAATGTGGTATCAGGGCTCACATTCTGGGCGCTATAATGCCAGTTCAGAACAATGATCCTGTGGTCTCTGATTGGTAGGCAGCAGTCACCTGACACGTTGGTGAATCCAGGGGCTGAGGCCGGGCAAGAACGGCTCTTGTTGTTTTGTTGGAACTCCTTTGGCTGTAGTTTGTAAGCCGCCCCTTCATCTCCCGGCGGCTGCACCCGGGTGTTGGCGGTGTGTGGCTGGGGATACAGGCGCAGTCTGCACTGGAGGATTATACTGCAGGGCAGGAAGGGGTTAAAGGGGTCGTCCACTTGTAAACGTTCTTGGCCTGTGCTCAGCTGAGGTCATCAGTCGTGGATCGGCAGCGTCTATCGCAAGGCACCTGCGCCAATTAACTCTTCGGCGGGCTGCACGTGCCGTGAGCTGCTTTCTTCTGGAAGCGGACAGCGCTGTTCTCACTGCCTTGGCCTGGTCTTGGTATTGCAGGCCGGGTCCCATTCATTTCAGTGGGAACTTTGCCTGCAATACCAAGACTGGACACCAGCGCTGCCACCCGGGCGCCACAGCTGCGGTCAGAGAGAACCTTTAACCCTTTAAATGCCGTTGCCAGTTCTGCTCCGTGTGACGGCTGTGGCCAGTCCTCCGTGGTCCCACGGTGAGGCAGGTGTTAGCTGCAGGGTTGATGTGATCGCTCGTCCCCTATGCTGTATCATTACCGTCAGCAGCACATCCCTCCTCCACACGGGGAGATGTGCTGCACCAAAGGGGGATCAGCAGTAACTTCACATGGCTTGATGATTGGGCAAACGACCATTTCTGCCCAATCGCTGGGCCGTGTGAAAGGCCCTTTAAGCACTAATGAGACAGGAGGGGTATATTAGACTGCTTTGTAGACCGCTAAGCTGCAGTCATTCTCAATAGCCTTGTACCGCTGGAGGAAAATCTGCTTTAAAGGGGCAGTGCATCGCGGATGATCTGTTATCACGGTGTAGTAGAGACGGCTTGACTTGTATGAAGACGTCTTCAGAAGGCGGCATGTTGACCCTAATAATCTCATCCTCATATCCTTCTTCTTTCTCCAATCAGCCATACAGGAGAAGAACCAGGAGCAGCTGATTCGGGAGACCTGCGAGTCTGTTATCCTGGGCACTCTGCACCCACGGACATCAATCACCATCGTTCTTCAGGTCATCAATGACGGGGGCTCTGTATCCTTGCAGTACCGGTGTCTGGCCACTGGAGGGCATGTGTTCTTCATACAACATTCCTACTGGTCCTCTCCATTAGTTATCAGCTCCATGTTCTCCTGCAGATGTCTTCTTCCCGTTCATGTTCTTGGCTATCAGTCTTCCTCCTGTGGCCCCTGACTGCTGTCTTATCTGGTCTTTATCTCCCGTTGATGGCCTGCCAGGTTCAGACTTCTTTAAAGAGCTGTAGAGACTGAAACGTCACGTGTTTCTTTACTCGCTGCACGCTTAGACCAGCCACATGATCCCCACTGATGGAGGTGTATGCGGGGATACATTGGGGAATCGCAGGACTATCTGCAAATCAAAAGGGCAAAACAGTCCATGTAGCTTCTTTGTGGCCCTTAATCGCATCTGTTAACCTGCACTCCATAGATGCTACCTGGCGTCCATATCAGTCCGGCGGCATCTGAAGATGGCTGTGTGCCGCTTTATGGGAACATTAATCAGAGATGCGGATATCTAATATGATGGACTGCGCCCCCCCCCCCGGATATCTAATATGATGGTCTGCGCCCCCCCCCCCCGGATATCTAATATGATGGTCTGCGCCCCCCCCCCCGGATATCTAATATGATGGTCTGCGCGCCCCCCCCCCCCCCCCCCCCCCCGGATATCTAATATGATGGTCTGCGCCCCCCCCCCCCCCCCCCGGATATCTAATATGATGGTCTGCGCCCCGCCCCCCCCGGATATCTAACATGATGGTCTGCGCCCCCCCCCGGATATCTAATATGATGGTCTGCGCGCCCCCCCCCCCCCCCCCCCGGATATCTAATATGATGGTCTGCGCCCCCCCCCGGATATCTAATACGATGGTCTGCGCCCCCCCCCCCCCCCCCCCCGGATATCTAATATGATGGTCTGCGCCCCGCCCCCCCCGGATATCTAATATGATGGTCTGCGCCCCCCCTGGATATCTAATATGATGGTCTGCGCCCCCCCCCCCCCCCCCCCGGATATCTAATATGATGGTCTGCCCCCCCCCCTGGATATCTAATATGATGGTCTGCGCCCCCCCCCCCCCCCCCCCCCAGATATCTAATATGATGGTCTGCGCCCCCCCCCGGATATCTAATATGATGGTCTGCGCCCCCCCCCCCCCCCCCCCGGATATCTAATATGATGGTCTGCGCCCCCCCCCCCGGATATCTAATATGATGGTCTGCGCCCCTCCCCCCGGTAGTTTCCAGTCCGCTATCTGGTAGGTTTCCCTTCTGACTAGTGTGACCGCCATCTCTAACATCCTTCTGTCCTACTGGGCTGTGTGCAATCAGTTGTCTGACAACCATGTCTTACTAGTCAGACGTAGTTCATTATGTAGGAGTCGGGGAGCCCGGGGACTTCTCATCTTTAGGGAATCTGTTGGCTCCTCTGAGACCCCCAATTTAAGACTAAGGGCTGATAGAAGCTGGAACTGTGAATCTGGCATGTGTTATACTGCCCTCCTCAGTGTTTCCCTCGCTGCCAGGCGTGTGGCGGACTACTTGTGCGCACTATAGCGTCACATGACTAGTTGTTTCGTCCTATGTGCCACTTACTGTATGCAGTCCACCAAGGTTACATACAGTACAATACATCCGTGGATTCAGCTCCTCTGAGGTTCAGCTTGTAGGGTCCATAGAAGCTGACACTCCTTTAAGCTTCGCCTCTTCCTAACGCTTTTTATATTAAACTGACTCTAATGGGGTTAAAGGGAATCTGTCCCCCCCCCCCCCCCCTATGAGCACCATAAGATACATTGGGTCCTAAGGAGTCCGGGGTCGTACTTACTTACCCCTCTCCCCGCGCCGTCACCCTTGGAAGTCGGCACACGGACAGTGCGGCGGACTCCTCTCTGCAGGCCGTGCGTGCGCTCCCATAGAGAGCCGTGTATGTGCGCAGGTACGGCTTGTAGAGATGCGTCCGCTGTACTCTCCGGGCGCTGGGCGTACGTGGGTATAAAGTATAAAAGCCACATCTCTGGACTCCTTGGAACCTGACCTGCTGTATGAGCAAGATAACTGTATGGGGGCAGGTTAAAGGGGTCATCCAAAAATCTACAGTATTCCCTATCCACAGGGGATGACTTGCTGATCTGTGGGGTCTCACGAATCCTGAGAATTGGGGTCCCTTGTTTTTCTGCACCTCCCACAGTGAGGAGGACATTGAATGGAGCACTGGCTGCACGTGACGCTCTACTGCCTTTCAGTGGGACTTCCGGAGATACTTGAGGACAAGCGTTTGGTTACAGAATTTCCATTGTCCCTGTTGAACAGAATAGCGTCTGCGGTGCATGGTCGGCCGCCATCACTCCGTTCAATGTGGGTGGGCGAAGGATCGCCGCTGAGACCCGCATCGATCATGAGAATGGGGGTCCCTTTTCCTCCTCCTCGCAGTAGGCTCCCTGCACCCCCTGCAGTGAAGAGATGGAGTGGAGCAATGGCCACGTATATGCCGGGCCGCTCATTCACTGGGACTGCCGGAGATGGCCAAGTACAAGCGCGTATTTCTGTCGGCACCACTGAGATGAATGGCGCGGCTCTGCGCATGCTCAGCCATCGTTCTGTTCCATGCGATGTCACGTTGGGTGGAAGAAGCGGCTGTGCAGTGATGAGAAGAACGCGGGTCCCCAAATGATCCGACTCTTATGTATCCCCAATGGATGGGTGATGATAAGTTAATTCCTGTACAGCTCCTTTTAACCCCTTATGTTGCCATTTGCACTGTCGACCTCCAGGGGGCAGTGTACATATATCGGCTGGGGATCGCCATGACCAGTTGTATGATGGACATTGGACATCTGTGCTAACGGAGCCATAGACTATCTGGGTCCTCCGATACAACACTTGCTTCTGCCTCTTCTCAGTCCACATGCGGAGCCCGTGTCGTACCGGTGTTGGCTGGGGATGTGACACCGCTCCCCACGATGTGCTCCAGCTTCACTCCCCCTTGTAATTTGTCAGACATGATCCCGTTAATTAGAGCTGTACAGGTAGCAGTGGGATGTACTCCTGAGCGGAGGGTGCGTGCGCTGCTGGGCTTACAATAGGACGCGGCGGCGGCGGTGGCGGCGTGTCGCGGCTCATCTTCCTGTCTGCTTGTTCCACAAACATCAGGGCTGAAGTTGCTCTTTAAAGTAGATTTCCAGAGATTTGAGCAAAATCCTGTTCAGACTCTTGGCCGCGGGCGTACAATAGGACTGGCGTTCTCTTCTTGCAGTTATGCCCCTGGCTGCCAGCTATTGATTTCTCTTTGGAAGCCAAGGCTACTTCCTGTCTCACTAGTATCAGTAATGGGGGAGTCTGGGACTTGTACTATTCATGACCGACCCTCACAATAGGTCCTCAGTAGTGGTTGGCATGTTGTGCCACTCGGAATCCCCATTGATCAGCTGTTTGCCAGGCCCCTATCAGTATTGTCAGCGCTGAAAGCATATAGCGCTGTCAGCATTGCAGTGGTCTGAGTTGGTAGTGCAGGCACTGAATTCAATGGGAGCTGTGCCTGCAGTACCAACCTGGGAGCTGTGCCTGCAGTACCAACCTGGGAGCTGTGCCTACAGTACCAACCTGGGAGCTGTGCCTGCAGTACCAACCTGGGAGCTGTGCCTGCAGTACCAACCTGAGCGCTGTCTGTATTGCAGCGGTCATCTGCTTCCAGTGCTGTCTGACAAACCATTGATCGTGGGGCTCCTGAGCGGCAGACTCCAACAGACCAGCTATTGATGGTCTATCCTGAGAATAGGTCATAAGTAGTAAATGTCCTGGACAACCCCTCTAAGCACCGATGACCTATCCTGAGGACAAATCGCCAACATCAGATCTGTGGGGCTCCGACTAGTCGCACCCCGTCAGTCAGCTGTTTCAAAAAGTCATGGCGCTCAACAAGCACTGCAGCCTTTTCATTGCATACCAGGCATATCGCCGTACATTGTACAGTGGCGGCAGCTGGTATTGCAGTCCAGTCCCATTCACTTGAGTAGGACTGAGCTGCCGAAAGGCCATCTAAAGTGATGACGGTGACATGACAGGCCGGGGGAAACTCCTGCAGCGCTTGCCCAAGCACTGCGGCTCCTTCAAACAGATGATTGGCAGGGGTGCCGGGAGTCAAACCCCTGTAGATCGATATGGATAGCCCCTCCTATTCTAAGGATAGGTCATCAATATCCAAGTCCCGGAAAACTACTTTTCGGGCTCGCACCCACTTGGCAAAGGACTTTCTAATGTTAAAAATGCATCGCACAAAAATCCTAAAGCAGGTGGGTGCGAGCCCTAAAACTACACTTCCCAGCATCCCTTGTTTTTCACATGTTAAGAAAACTTTGTTCATGCACGACTGGCAGAATGAAGTCTAGAGGGGTCTCTGACTTTGAGAGGGAAAGCCATCTTTGGGACGGCTGAGCATGTTAAGGGGTTATCCCTCCGACATCTCTTAGCAGCGATCCACAGCATAGATGGTCCGTGTTTGATTCAGGGATCAGAAGATCGACATACCTAAAGTCCTCCTAGCGGGGATGCGTATGCGTAGCTGAGTGATCCTCCCATAGAAGTCACTGGGGCTGTGGTCACACACATGCACTGCTGCTCCATTTACTAAGGGAGACCTTGGGGTGCGCTGCTCTTCTGATCCCTGGGGGTCCCATCGGTTGGATGTCTAGCAATCAGACCTTTATCGCCCTTCTGTAAATGGGTAATGGGTGATTTTGGTGGAATAACCCCTGTAAGGGGGATCTAACACATGATTGTCAAGCAGTTAAACGCCCGACAGTCGTCCCAACAATTATGGCTCTTGTGCTTTCATACAGGAGAGATAATCACTCACTGGATGGAGGTGGAGCGCGCCAGAGATCTCTTCCAGCCGCTCACCTCCATTCAGAGTGAACAGGCAGTCCGTCATAGATGAACAGCTGCCTGTTTACACGGGCCGATTATTGTCAGGTCTTTAAAAAATTAGTGAAAAGGAAACAAATTATCTTTCATCCCAGAAACAGAAGATGGGAAAGCCCTGCAATCAGCCCCCTTGGGCAGAGCACAGCCTGCGGTCCTGCTTATCAGCTGTTCTGCCGAACGCTGGTTTTCAAACAGAACAGAAAACCGTAGTTCAGCAGAAAACCGAAAGATGGGCACAGACACCCTGGTTATCGCTCAGAAGATGGCTTTTAAGGGATAATCGTTGTCTAAATGGGCCTTCAGTGTATGACTGGACCGCGTTCATGTGTGATGCCACCGGTTCTGATGATGGGTATACACTTGGTACAATGTAGATCGTATTTCTATTAATTGACGTTACATACAGATGTGGCTGTGACAAAACTCCATTTCATTTATTTTCATTAATCCCATGGCTATGTTTTTGCAGAAACAGTGCCACACCTGGTATTGCAGCAGAACGCCATTGAAATGAACGGGGCTAAGTTGCAATACCACATGCAACCTGAAGACAGATGTGGCACTGTTTTGGAAAAAAAAAATCAGCTATGTTTTCCTGCAATCGCTTTACATCCGGCGCATCCAGATAGCAGAATCTTACGGATATTTGAAATGGGGAAACTAATTTATTTCATGTCCTGCATCCGCGTCATAAGTTAAGCCTTAACTGGCCTTCTCTTAGTTACTTGCCTGCTTCCTGAATGCAGCCTGCATGGGGATGATGGACGCCGGGCTCCCGATGCGCGCCATGTTCTGTGGGGTCACCTGTGTCCTGGACAGTGACGGCCAATTAACCATTGATCCCACAACTAAGGAACAAAAGGTCAGTGATCCAGTAGTGGGCGATGCCCGCAGCTTGTTTAGTGCCCTTTGTGCTGCCTGACATGCACACATGGGACTATGGGGGGAAATTAGAAGAACGGAGAAGTGGAACCGTTGCCCATAGCAACCAGTCAAATTCCAACCTTTATTTTTCCAACAAAAGCCCCATATCAGCCAAAATTTCCTCCAGAATCTTTTGTGGGATTGCGATGACTGATTGGGTGTCGCGTTGTGTCACCAGGAGAGCCGCGCTGTTTTGACGTTCGCCATTGAGAGTACGGAGAAGAGGATATTAACCATTTCTTCTCGAGGTGTATACTCCACTGCAGAGGTAAGTGTCACTGACTGTACCCCTGAATCGCTGTACCCCCCCCCCCCCATCAGATTTACCGGATGTCCCCTCCCATGATATATGGGCATCTATAAGGGTACTGTAACGCGGGCCGCCAGTCGCCTGAGTCATCCTGCGTAAATATATACGACCCAACAGGGCAAGTGAGCGAGAATCACCCGCCGGTCGGCGGCGCTTGGATTTCAGCAACTGTCATATCCATGCGGGTTTTGTGCGTCTCACAATTCACAACCTCGCGCCCGTGTGCGTGTAGAAAAAACCGAACCCCCCCAAAGTAATGGCAGAATGGATGTGTGTTAATTGAAGGTATTCAGTTCATTATATGTGCGCAAATTGTGGTGGCAATAAAATCTCGCGCTCCGCACGCAAAGAACAAGTCGTCCTGCGGCCGGGGGAAATAGGAAAGTGGTGGCTTGTGAAAAGGGGTGATGAAAATCGCAAAAATGGGCCACGTCACTAAGGGGTTAAACAAGACTCACTTGCTCAAAGGAATTGCCCAAGATGGTTGTGCTCGCCCGAGACTGTGCCCACAGTAGGGTCCCATAGTAACTACCCCTTGGTGCCACCGTGCATCCTGTCCCCGTCATTGTGCCCGTGAAGAGTGTAAGAAAATGGTAGTCGTCTCATTAACAAGATGGCGCATCCTACTGTGGCAGAGGGCAATGTCCTTCAGCAGAGCCCCAGACTAGTGAATACTATAACGGCGCCCGTTCAGATGTGCCAACCAAAGCAATGCCCATACTGTTCTGCCAGCCACATATAATACAGCATGGCTCCTCCAACACCTAAGGGTTATCACAAGGTCTAACTTTCTCTCCTCTCCACGGTGTAGGGAATAACTTGTTGTCTTACTAAAGAGGTTCTTCAGCAGCTGCAGTGTGCATTATACAACTCTGTGCCCCAGCTGCAGAACATAATAGATGGCTGCTGCAGCTCCTCTTTATGAAGTGCATGACAGCATTCCATATTAATCATCGGATTGGTAAAGAGGTTCTGCAGCAGCTGAGGTCTGCATGGGATTCGCACAGATTCTAAGACCAGGGGTCTCGTGTCCCTCCTCTTCCTCCTTGCGGACTGACTGCCCCCTCACAGTGAACAGGAGATTGCACTGAGCGATGGCCGCACAAACGCAGTGTCACCGGACGGGGGTTAGCGATAATTTGTTTACTAGTTGCTTCGCTCTATGTAAAAGCGCCAAAAGTCATTCGCACGCTAACCGTTCGCTGGGTGACCGTCTCCAGCAACTGATTGGACAGTAGGGTCCCATGTAAAGCCACCCTGACTACTGGTGCTTATATACACAGTTTGTACAGGGCGGCCACGGAAAGTACGAAGGCTGTCTAAAGGAAAATCTGTCTCTGGTTGCCCCTAGCAACCAATCACAGCGCAGCTTTTATTTCTGACACTGCTGAGGTAAAATGAAAGCTGCGCTGTGATTGGTTGCTATGGGCAACAAAGGCAGATTGTCCTTTCACAGTTTTCACAAGGGTGTGGTGCCGGCCTACGTTTCTATGGCCGCCCTGTATATAAGGGTAGATTATTGACTGACTTTCTGTGATCTCTGCCCTGACTGGGTGCTGAGCAGGACTTCAAAATCTGTCATCTTGCACTATTCATTAGATATCTGTAGCAACCACCTGGATTACTACTGCCCATAGCAACCAATCACAGCGCAGCTTTCATGTTACCTCAGCCATACAAGAAATGAAAGCTGCGCTGTGATTGGTTGCTAGGGGCAACAGACCATTTCCTTTTATACTGGTTTCATACATTTCCACATTCTAGAGTGATTGTGTGTAATAAACTAGATATTATATGGCGCTGTCTGCGAGGCGGCTGCGGCTCTGCTCCTACACAGGGCTGAGCCTGTCATGGTGTCTGCATCGCTGTGTGTTCCCTGCGGACGCCGGCACTCGGGGCCCAGATGCTGCATTATGCTAATATCCATATTTCTGGCCAGTCTTGAGCAGTGACTGATGACGGTCTGGCAGGCGCGGTGTCTGCGCAGTAATGCAGTCTGGAGAAGGTCTGACCAATGGACGGGGGCTGCAGCTTGGACACTGCAAGGTCCGCTGATTTCCAGACTCGTAAACCGATGACAATGACGACACCTCTGGAGCCAGAGACCGGGGACAGCGCTGCGGCCGGCCGTACGGCCTAATTAGTGCAGATGAGGGAGAGAAGATGTAACGACACCTCGAGGACTGCGCAGGTTTAAGATGGGACTACTGGACTAGAGAGAAGGCTGTGAATACCTGTAGATCTTATGTACCGGGGGAGCGACTCTGACCTCTAGGACTGGGGGGAGCGACTCTGACCTCTAGGACTGGGGGAGCGACTCTGACCTCTAGGACTGGGGGGAGCGACTCTGACCTCTAGGACTGGGGGGAGCGACTCTGACCTCTAGGACTGGGGGGAGCGACTCTGACCTCTAGGACTGGGGGGAGCGACTCTGACCTCTAGGACTGGGGGAGCGACTCTGACCTCTAGGACTGGGGGAGCGACTCTGACCTCTAGGACTGGGGGAGCGACTCTGACCTCTAGGACTGGGGGAGCGACTCTGACCTCTAGGACTGGGGGAGCGACTCTGACCCCTAGGACTGGGGGAGCGACTCTGACCCCTAGGACTGGGGGAGCGACTCTGATCTCTAGGACTGGGGGAGCGACTCTGACCCCTAGGACTGGGGGAGCGACTCTGACCCCTAGGACTGGGGGAGCGACTCTGACCCCTAGGACTGGGGGAGCGACGCTGACCTCTAGGACTGGGGGAGCGACGCTGGCCCCTAGGACTGGGGGGGGGGCGACGCTGGCCCCTAGGACTGGGGGGGGGGGCGACGCTGGCCACTAGGACTGGGGGGGGGGGGGGCGACGCTGGCCACTAGGACTGGGGGGGGGGGGGCGACGCTGGCCACTAGGACTGGGGGGGGGGGGGCGACGCTGGCCACTAGGACTGGGGGGGGGGGGGCGACGCTGGCCACTAGGACTGGGGGGGGGGGGCGACGCTGGCCACTAGGACTGGGGGGGGGGGGGCGACGCTGGCCACTAGGACTGGGGGGGGGGGGGCGACGCTGGCCACTAGGACTGGGGGGGGGGGGGCGACGCTGGCCACTAGGACTGGGGGGGGGGGGGGGAAGGGCGCGACGCTGGCCACTAGGACTGGGGGGGGGGCGCGACGCTGGCCCCTAGGACTGGGGGGGGGGCGCGACGCTGGCCCCTAGGACTGGGGGGGGGGCGCGACGCTGGCCCCTAGGACTGGGGGGGGGCGCGACGCTGGCCCCTAGGACTGGGGGGGGGGCGCGACGCTGGCCCCTAGGACTGGGGGGGGGGCGCGACGCTGGCCCCTAGGACTGGGGGGGGGCGCGGCGCTGGCCCCTAGGACTGGGGGGGGGGGGCGCGACGCTGGCCCCTAGGACTGGGGGGGGGGGGGGCGCGACGCTGGCCCCTAGGACTGGGGGGGGGGCGCGACGCTGGCCCCTAGGACTGGGGGGGGGCGCGGCGCTGGCCCCTAGGACTGGGGGGGGGGGGCGCGACGCTGGCCCCTAGGACTGGGGGGGGGGGCGCGACGCTGGCCCCTAGGACTGGGGGGGGGGGCGCGACGCTGGCCCCTAGGACTGGGGGGGGGGCCGCGACGCTGGCCCCTAGAACTGGGGGGGGTGGGGCGGGACTCTAGCCTCTAGGACTGATGTAATAGAACAGAAGCAGGTAAGCAGATACCTCTAGGATGTGGGTATGATATTCAGACACCCGGGACTGGTATATTCGAACAGACTCTCACTCTCCTGGGACTTCTGTATTAGCGCAGAGGCTCGCCCTCCTCTAGTACTGCTGTATAAGGGTATGTCCCTTCAAAGTGTAAATGCTACAGAAATGTTTGCTCGGTAAATCTGCAGCGAGCTGGATGAGTCTGCATGACGTCTTCATGTGGTCGTAAATACTCCTCATGTCCGACGTCTGCTGTGGACTTCACCTTTTGCTTTGTAAAGGGGGATATCTGCAGCATACCTGCTGTGGTTATGTTTGGTGGGACCGAGACTTAGAGCAGAGACTCGCACACCTCTAGGACTGGTGTATGAGAGCGTAGACTGCAAATAAGGGAACTGGATCAATACCTCTGCAGCGCCACCTATGGGAAGGCAGCTTCCTGCAAGTCAATGTTAGACTCTTTATACAAGCCTTGTAAAAATTAATGGGAACTGAAAGCCAAGCCAGAGTCCATACACAGATAGCTGTTTCAGAGTGTTTGCCCCTCATCAGTGTGCAGTCGGTTTCTGGCTTGACTAGCGAGAGGCCTGTCATGTGGGTCAGGAACGCTATCTTTTCTCCTTAGGGAGAGCACCTAGAAGGTGAGGGAGCGAGGAGACTTATAGGGCCATCCATGCTTCTCTGGGTAATATGCAGATAAAAGGTGAGTGAATTCTATCCCCCTAAGGTGCTGTCCCTAAAGAGAAAAGATGGCGTTCCTGACCCAGACTGTAGACTCGCACGCCCCCTAGGTGCGGCCTATGAGACTGTAGACTCGCACGCCCCCTAGGTCCGGTGTATGAGATTGTAGACTCGCACACCTTCTAGGTCCGGTGTATGAGACTGTGGACTCGCGCGCCCCCTCGGTGCGGCCTATGAGACTGTAGACTCGCGCGCCCCCTCGGTGCTGCCTGTGAGACTGCAGACTCGCGCGCCCCCTGGGTGCGGCCTGTGAGACTGCAGACTCGCGCGCCCCCTCGGTGCGGCCTGTGAGACTGCAGACTCGCGCGCCCCCTCGGTGCGGCCTGTGAGACTGCAGACTCGCGCGCCCCCTCGGTGCGGCCTGTGAGACTGCAGACTCGCGCGCCCCCTCGGTGCGGCCTGTGAGACTGCAGACTCGCGCGCCCCCTCGGTGCGGCCTGTGAGACTGCAGACTCGCGCGCCCCCTCGGTGCGGCCTGTGAGACTGCAGACTCGCGCGCCCCCTCGGTGCGGCCTGTGAGACTGCAGACTCGCGCGCCCCCTCGGTGCGGCCTGTGAGACTGCAGACTCGCGCGCCCCCTCGGTGCGGCCTGTGAGACTGCAGACTCGCGCGCCCCCTCGGTGCGGCCTGTGAGACTGTAGACTCGCGCGCCCCCTCGGTGCTGCCTGTGAGACTGCAGACTCGCGCGCCCCCTCGGTGCTGCCTGTGAGACTGCAGACTCGCGCGCCCCCTCGGTGCTGCCTGTGAGACTGCAGACTCGCGCGCCCCCTCGGTGCGGCCTGTGAGACTGCAGACTCGCGCGCCCCCTCGGTGCTGCCTATGAGACTGTGGACTCGCGCGCCCCCTCGGTGCGGCCTATGAGACTGTAGACTCGCGCGCCCCCTCGGTGCTGCCTGTGAGACTGCAGACTCGCGCGCCCCCTCGGTGCTGCCTGTGAGACTGCAGACTCGCGCGCCCCCTCGGTGCGGCCTGTGAGACTGCAGACTCGCGCGCCCCCTCGGTGCGGCCTGTGAGACTGCAGACTCGCGCGCCCCCTCGGTGCGGCCTGTGAGACTGCAGACTCGCGCGCCCCCTCGGTGCGGCCTGTGAGACTGCAGACTCGCGCGCCCCCTCGGTGCGGCCTGTGAGACTGCAGACTCGCGCGCCCCCTCGGTGCGGCCTGTGAGACCCGCAGACTCGCGCGCCCCCTCGGTGCGGCCTGTGAGACCCGCAGACTCGCGCGCCCCCTCGGTGCGGCCTGTGAGACCCGCAGACTCGCGCGCCCCCTCGGTGCGGCCTGTGAGACCCGCAGACTCGCGCGCCCCCTCGGTGCGGCCTGTGAGACCCGCAGACTCGCGCGCCCCCTCGGTGCGGCCTGTGAGACCCGCAGACTCGCGCGCCCCCTCGGTGCGGCCTGTGAGACCCGCAGACTCGCGCGCCCCCTCGGTCCGGCCTATGAGAGCACAGATTTGCTCTGCAGGACTGCTGTATTAGAGCGCTGCTGCTGAGGTTGGCTCTAATCCCGCAGCCCTTTGCCAGGACGCTCATATTCATTCCGGGAACCTCTGCACTGAATTAATTCTGCATCGCTCCCCTCGCCTGCCAGGCTGTAGCCCCTCCAGGTGGCCGCAGATCATCACAGTCATCTCTGGGTAATTGACGGCCCATCTCTCAGAATTCGTCGTTTTGAGGCTGCGCACGGCCCTGTAGAGCGGCATCATGTTGCTGCCAGCCCCTCTCCATCTAATTGACCAAATGCGCCACTTTGCTCTAATGTGAGCTGAATGGGCAGGGAAATGGCAGGCTGCCCCCAGGCCAAGCAGAGCTGTCGTCACCAGCCTGTGACTGAGGTGCCTCCCATACCCGCACCGAGTCCTGCATCGCCGACCAGCACTACAAGTCCAATGATGCCTTCGCTTTATGGAAATGCTGGAGGCCAGCAATAAGGAGGCTGAAGTCTGAGATTTAGGTCTTATTTACTTCCATAGATGTTGGTATTTTTCTGTTTTATTGCAAAAGTGGCAACAGAAAGTGCGGCCATATTGGTTGTCACCTTTGAATGATCTTGATGGTAGTAACAGTGACAATTAATATGGCCGCACTTCCTCACTTATGCAAAATGGCCGCCACAACCTGTATACAACAAAAGGCATGCAAATATCTCTGGAAGTAACTAAAACGGAATGACCCGTCTTTGGTTGCTACTTTAACCTTTGACTTGCTGATATATGGGCATTACCCTTTAACCCCTTCCCTCCCCAGGATATAGATGGACGTCCTGGCTGGGGAAAGGTTCATATGAAAAGACATGTAATTACGTCCTTTGGATGGTGTGGGCTCAGAAGCTGAAGTGGCGCCATTCCTAGCGGCAGCTGACTACGACTGACAGTTGGCCTTCCACTGCACAGATTGGTGAGAACACCGATCCACGCCGTTAACCCTTTACATGGCCCAATCAATATTGATTGCAGCATGTGTGGAGTCAAAGGGAGGCCATCCGCCATGGAGTCGTAACGGGCTGCTGGCAATGGCAACCTGAGGCCTAACGGTGATCTCTGGGATTGCCAAAGCAACTGCTGGCAAGGAAATCACATGAAACACTGCAGTATAGAAGTACTGCAGTGTATTACCTGAGTGATCAGAAGATCACAGGGCCAAGGCCCCTAAAGCAGCGTTAAAAAGTGACAAAATAATAAAAACCATAATTAAAAAAACTTTTTGCATGGTTTCCCCCTTTTTTTGGTTTAGAAATAAAAGCTGTATGTTTGATATATCGCCTTCTCTGTATCCGGTATTCCTTGTACGCCTCTAGTATCTTGTATCTTATCTGGTGTAGTTGGTCATCTGTTGTCATTGTAGTTTATTCAGTCCAGCCGTGTATTGTTGCTGCTTTTCATCCTGTCTGTATCGGTCTGTCCTTCTATCTAGTTGAGGTCTGCTCAGTTTGGTTTTCTTGCCTCTGAGTCCCACTCGCACTCATTTGTTTCTCAGGGATAGTGTTTCAGATAGGGTTTGCCATTAGGGATACCAGAGTTATTCAGGGACAGCAGGGTCTGGTGTTGGGGTCAGTGTCGGGAATAGGTTTTCTCCATGATCGGACTATATCATCTGTTGGTGCGTTCGTAGTCTTACGTTTGTCTGTTCTATTGTGGTAATCTGTGCTCTGTATATGTGTTCTTGTGAGGGTAGTAACACAATTCGACACGACTGTAAGTCCAAGGGGTGTCTGAGTACTGGGAGTATGCGGGAAAGGGAACTACTACAAGTCAAGTTCTGCCGTCTAGTCTCCAGCCGGCATTGTTACTTATTTCCAGGAGAAACAACAGAGGAACACTAGAAACGCAGTGTTGTAAGAAAAGCTGCTCCAGAATGGTTGCCCTATGGGGAATACATGTCAGGTCCTCTTTAAAGGGATACTACAGAAAGCAGAGGCGGTCCCATATAGCAATACCCGCCATGACGCCCCTTCCTCCTGCCCTGCTGTGTCCGCTCTGCTTGCTTCGGCCTGTATGCGGCTCCTCCACCCTCCCTCTCTACTACTCCCTCGTACTGCACACATCCGGCTCTGCTCCTCCATTCTGTCCTTGTAGTTTTTCGGCTCCGTTTTGAGCTCCAGCGGTGCCACAAATTGGGGGGATTACGTTCTCCTCTGGCAGATGTTGGGGTCTCGGGTGGTGAGCGACCGCGGCAGGATTATTCATGATGCCCCCCCCTCTGTTATATACCGCTCCTCTACAAATCGCTCCCAGCTGGAAGGAATCTCATATTTGTCTGCTCACCGCTCTCCGGTGAATACTGATGACTCCGACGCCTTCCTGTTACCGCGCCGATGACAAGTCCCATGGATCGCTTCTGTCAATGTCACCCTGTGGAGGAGCAGATGATGGCATGGTTGCCCAATAATGGGACGGGCTTCCGTATCTCAACCCCCCCCCCTTACTTCACCCTACAAACCTCCTCTTATATGGTATCCTAAAGTAGGAGGCGGACCACCTCCCATAACTTACAGGGAGGCAACCCAGGCTGCATACCTACCTTATCTCAGTGGAGGACAATCCGCCCTATGTTACCCTACAGTAGGAGGGGCATCCATATCTAATGCCTGCCCTATGTTACCCTACAGTAGGAGGGGCATCCGTGGCTCATAGCCGCTTTACATTATTATATAGTAGGCAGGATATCCATGATGCCTAATGTTACCCTATAGTAGGCGGGGCAACCATATCTCATACTGGCCATTAGTAGGTGGGACATCCATGTATCTTAACTGTCATATATCACCCTTTTGTAGGACTGACATCCATGCCTCATATCTCCCTCTTGTTACCCTATAGTAGGAGGGACATTCATTTTGCCTCATAACTGCCCTATGTTACCCCCCCCCCCTGGCGGTCACTGCTAGTGCCCCACCCCTGCAGCGGTCTCTGCTAGCACCCCCTGCAGCGGTCTCTGCTAGCGCCCCCCCCCCCCCAGCGGCCGTGGCTCCTGTGCCCCCTGGTTCCCTCCTGTGTAATGCAGCAGCCGAGCCTCGTGTCTTATTCTGCATGCTGCGGTGGGAGCAGCAGACCCTATTTATCGTGTTCCCTGTCGCCCTGCGGAGGGTAGGACGGTCATTTAGTCTTGTGTTCTGTTTTCTGGCATGTTTAGAGTCCCGGTCTATTCTCTTTCCAGCACTCACCCCCCCAGGCAGACGGAGGGGGAGACAATTTAATAAAATGATGTTAAGAGAATCATTAAAATTGAACAAATAGCTGCAGCTCCCCGTGGCAGTTCATAAAGTGAGCGGGTAGAGGAGGAGGGGGGCGGTGGGTGCGGGGAGCCTGGGGGTTTAATAATGTGTCTTCTCATGGATCACGCGGATCGCTGGCGCTCTGTCCTCACTGCTGTCTCTTCTCTCCGCAGCTCCAGCGGTGTATAGCAGCCGCCCAGCTCTCAGCCCAAAAAATCTTCCACTTCTACAGAGACTCCGCCAAGAGGCGATACTCCAAATCCTAATGGAAGAGCAGAAGATCCTTGTTGTGGCGAGGCGTTTGCAGACTTGTCAGCATTGTATTTTGTGTTCTCCCCCCTGACACTTACCTCTGCAGTGTGGCACCTTGTTCCATATACTTCATTCCCATTCACAGTGTAGGTATAAGATGGCTCGGATCTCAGCCGGAGCGTTGTGAATTGATTGGCGTTCATTAGATAAAGTAGCTGCCACTACATAGAGATGAGCGGGGATCGGTGAAGCATCGGCTCAGGATCGGTCTGCAGGAAGCCGGAAGGATCTTTTAGGTATTTTCCATCATCCTCGGCTGAATGTGAACACAGTAAGCCATCCTGCGGGTTCCTATACAGAGGTGGCGCTGCACGGGGTGGTCGTTGTGGAATAAACGTAGTTCAGCAGTTTTATAGAACTTCAGGGTTTTCGTCTTTGTTCGGCGATGTTTCCATATTTTGGGAAGCAAAGGTCAATGAAACCGAAACCGTAGGGGGCCGTTTTTTTAGAAATTAAGGTAAAACTGAAGATCCCTCTGATTAAAAGGGCTTGGACGGGGTTAGACAAAAAGCTTCACCGATGGCGCCGCGCTTGTCTACGGATTGTGTATAGTAGCTGTGGCAGAGGATTCCTTCATCCCCGCGGTTCCCGCGTGGCAGAAGTCCGCGGCTTTCTCTGTATCTTTTCAATGGGGCTAACGCTGCTGCGGCTGGCCCCATTGAAAAGACTGGCCATATCCCAGCGTGATCCCGTTTTTTTTCTCGCACTGCGAGTCTTTCACTTACTCTCGCAGCGCAGTGGAGAAAAAAACCGCCAGTGGGTGTCTGCCATTACAGGCTACAGTTCATATGTTTTGGAGCATCTGCCTTCTCTATGCTGTATATGCACATGATTTCCCAGTGCGTCCGACCTCCGTGCATTCATCAAGGGTAATTCGTAATTAGTAATGTTAAACAATGTATTTTTGCAGTGATAATTAATATGCAGCAGAGCCGACTGAGGATTGTTGGTTTACTTTACAGCTGACCTGGAAAACTTTAGCAAGGATACCTCCATTAGTAGGCCAGTGGGAGGCACTGGAGGGCTCTATGCACAGGGGATTGGAGCGTTCTCTTAGAATAGCATCTCCTTGAATTGGAGCTAGGCCAAAGTGTGCACAAGGGTGCAAATCTTCAGCTCAGAACATCCAAACCCCTCCTGTCAGTGCCTATTACAGGCCGCTCATAGGAAGGCCCATAGTGCCGAACACATTGGCTGTTTTTTCTGATGCAGACCTCCATATCCTCGACATAGTAATGGAGTTAAAGGGGTTGTCCGACTTTTACTACTGCTGACCTATCTTCAGAATAAGTCTTCAAAAGTTGATGGTGTGAGGTCCGCTGCCTGGGATCCCCACTGCTTAGGTGTTCACCAGGCCTGCAGACATTGCTGGAAGCAGATGGTGCTGTCAACACTTACAACGGCCCAAGTTGCTACTGTAGCTAGAGCTCCCATTGAATTTAATGTGAGTTGTGATTGCAGTACCAACCTGGGACACTGCAACATGTGGTGTGGTTCTTGCTGCCAGTGCTATCCACCCTGACAGCTGATCAGTGGGATCCCGAGCAGCAGAACATATTCTGAGAATAGGTCATCAATAGTAAACGTTCCGGACACCCCCTTTAAAGGGGACCTTTCACAATGATTTACCCCAATAAAATGCCACTACACCTTTTTTCTTTCTTAACGGGGTTTTCTGGGCAAATACTATTGATGATTGAAGCTAACTTTAATGAATTCAAGTCTCAAGGTCCAGATGAATTACATCCTAGGATACTAAGGCTGCATTCCGACGAACGTATATCGGCTCGGTTTTCACGCTGAGCCGATATACGTCGTCCTCATCTGCGGGGGGGGGGGGGGGATGGAAGAGCCTGGAGCAGGAACTGAGATCCCACCCCCTCTTTGCCTCCTCTCCGCCCCTCTGCACTATTTGCAATGGATGGAGGTGGGGCTAAGTTCTGAGAATTAGCCCCGCCCCTGTTCCGCCTCTCCCCATTGCAAATAGTGCAGAGGGGCGGAGAGGGGGCGGGAGCTCAGTTCCTGCTCCTGGCTCTTCCATCCCCCCCCTCCCCCCGCAGATGAGGACGACGTATATCGGCTCGGTGTGAAAACCGAGCCGATATACGTTCGTGGGAATGCAGCCTTAAGGAAGCAGCAGAGGTAATTGCTCAACCACTCACCATAATTTTTGAAAATTTCTGGAGAACAGGAGCAGCCCCAGAAGATTGGAAAAGGGGCAAATGTTGTCCCCATCTTCAAAAAAGGGAAGAAGGGGGATGCAGGAAACTACAGGCCTGTGAGCCTGACTTCTATACTGGGAAAGATCTTTGAGCAAATTATTAAACAGCATGTATGCAAGTACTTGGATGAGAATGGAGTAATTAACCAGAGCCAGCATGGGTTTATAACAAACAAGTCATGCCAGGCAAATCTAATTTCCTGGAGGTCCCTTCTAGCTCTACCATTCTAGGATTCTATGACCTATTCCCAGGATAATTCATCAATAGTTGATCGGCTGGGGTCTGCTGCTCAGTATTCAACTGATCAGCTGATGGGGCGCTTACTATCACGGGCAAAATACACAGGGTGCGGAGCAGATACAGATCATTTACTAGCTGGCGCTGGCAATTGCAGGTACAGCAGTTATTCTTGTTAGTGGGAGCTGTGCCTACAATTACCAGCGCCGGCCACTACAAAGGGGCCGGAACATCTGCTTCTGCTTGGTACTCTGTCTAATTTGCTGGTGACAGTGGGCACCCCATCAGTTTATAGGTCGGGGTCCTGAGCGGCGGACCTCAGCTAATCAACTATTGATGATCTACCCTAGGGATAGGTCATCAATAGCATTTTCCCAGAAACCCATTTAAATCGTCAATATATCTGTTCATTCTGCCATTGAAGTTTTCCTGTGACGCTAGGGCCACGATTGAGGACAGTGCTGCCCCCTATGTCCTCCTAATCCTGCTGGAGATCCTGCACATACATGGGCAGCGTCCTGCCTGCACATAATGGTGACTACAGGCTCTTGTGGTTCATCTATACATGTGGGGTGAGTATGTGTATGTCACCTCATCAGAACCCAACCACCACAGCTCATACACCGTCCAGGGGAGGGTCGGACTGGTCGTCCTTATGTGCATGTGCCAGGCAGTACACTACCCACGCATGCCCAGGAGTGTCAGGAGAAACGCCCAGCTGGCTCATCTCTCCTCATTACCATGTGACACAGGAAGAAAAACTATGGGGACAGAACATGGAGGTACAGGAGCCCCTTTACAAATGATTGGACATCTAAAGAACAGAATGCTTAACTCTGTTCCTTACTGTATATTTGTTTTGGGGTGTTGGGGGTGTTGGGTGAGGACATGTCTCCTTTAAATGATAACATATTATGGGGAGTTCATTATACACAGATATGCCAAGAGTCACGGGATAACAGTATGTAAACTGATTATAAAGTGAGTGGGACCGCCCCCACCTGTATAAGTTGTGAGGTTGAACATTGGTGGGTGCTCGTGGCGAGGGGACGTGAAGGCTTCATAGTTGGTGCCAGGCAGATGGGACATTCTATTTCTGAAGTTATGCGGGCATTTAACATCCCTCGATCCAAGTGTCGTGTGTACTGGGAGTACATCATGTAGGACATTATCACCCGCAGTGGACAGCGCAGTGGCCGCCCACGGACGCTTAATGATCTTTACCGGTGGCATCTGCGAACAGTCATGCGTCTCTGGCAGAATTCGCCTTCATTGCAGGAGGCCCCACACCTAACCCGCAGGTCCGTGCAGCGTTCTCTAAGCTCCATGGGAGCAGCAGACCCACCCGAGTGCATCTGTTAAGACGATGACACCGGGCACAGCGCCTCACATGGGCAAGGGAGGTTGCTAACTGGACCCTAGAGGACTGGTGAGTCCTGGTAGCACTTGTCTCGATCTCATAGTAGGGCTCATGCGTGGGCCGCGCTAAGCGCCATACAGCGCTCCCATTGATTTTAACGGGGCTGCTCAGACCTGCGCTCCAACATGATTTTTGAGCGCTGTTTGTTTTAGTTTTCATGTTTTTTAACGCATCACAATGACGGGGTGTCAAAACGCCGCACAATGTATTCAAAATCACAGTAAAATGCTGCGATTTCTGGACACGTGTGAGAGCTGCCTTAGGGGGGCTTTCACACAGGAGCAATAACCATTCAGCGAATGGAGGTGGAACATGTTGGAGATCTCTGCAGCCCACCCGCTTCCATTTACTTCAAAGATTAACAACTGGCTGTTTATACTGAGTGAGGGTCAGAAACGCTCTTTTCTCCTTAGGGAGAGCAACTATATACTAAGTGAGGAGACTCAAATGGCCACGCACGCTCCTCTGGGTAATATGCAAATAAGGAAGATGGAATAAATCCTCCACGGTGCCACCTATTGGAAAGCAGCATTCCTTCAAGTCAAAGTCAGACTTTTTATACAGGCCTTGTTACAATGACCGGGAGGATTTATTCCATCTTCCTTATTTGCATATTACCCAGAGGAGCAAGCGTGGCCATTTGAGTCTCCTCACTTAGTATATAGTTGCTCTCCCTAAGGAGAAAAGATAGCGTTTCTGACGCCCCAACCCAGGCCTCTCACTAGCCAAGCCAGACTCCTACTGTACACTGATGAAGGGCAAAAAGCCTGAAACAGCTGTCTGTACATGGAGTCTGGCTGTGCTTTTAATTCCTGGTCATTGTAACAAGGCTTGTATAAAAAGTCTGACTTTAAATAGGTGGCACAATGGAGGATTTGTTCCATCTTCCTTATTTACTGAGCGAGAAGATGCTCACTAGTCGTTCTGTTTCAGTGATGACCTGAAACGGAACGACTAGCGACTTCTGAGTGATTTTTTGCTCGGTACCCTGTCGGGTGCAGTGTTTACACGGGCCGACAGTCACCCATAATCATCGCTTGTTTGACTTATTATTCAGGTGACTATCGACCCATGGGTATTAGTGTATCTTGATGCCACCGGAAGCTAGGGGTTTGACAGGAGAAACGCCCCTCTCAAACCTCCAGCTCCCGATTGGTGCAAGAATACAAGGTCCTAGGATGCATTGTTGTAAGCCCCTGCCACTGACTAGCCCCGGCTCTGTTGCCTCCCTGAGGGCCTGAATGACTGTTCCCCCCCGCGCTGTAACAGCTCCCTGCTCTCCTCCTCTGGCGGTACTCTCCCCAGCGGCGGTCAACAGCACTACAATAGACCGCCGTCTCTGCACAGTGCCTTCTACAGCAGTGCTGGAGGCATCCCAGCGCCGCTCACCATGTCGTCCCCGAATGCAGACCAACGCGGCTGAACATGTCCCCCCAATGCAGGCCACCACCGCTCCCCATCTTCTCCCCCATGCAGCCCAGCGCCTCTCACCTTGTGCTCCCACATGAAGGCCACCACCGATCAGCATCTCCTCCACCATGCAGCGGCTATGAGTGGTGTGCTGGCCCAGCGGCGCTCAGCTGCGGATGAAATGTCCGTACCGCCGGGTCTCTCAGCAGCCTTCTATCACTGTGCTTCAGGAGGGCAAGCAACGTTCGCAGCGCATAGATGTGCCAAATGCCGGCTGTGCGACGGGATCGGCAAATTCAGATCTGGGAGAGTGACGGCAGCAGTGAGGACCTTCATTCAAGGCCGGCAGCCCTGAATGTGGATGAAAGTGGCCTGGCAGGACCTGCAGGGGAGCTATCTCTACAGCCTATCAGGTACTGGGGTGCTTCACCCAGCTGTCACTCTTGACTCCACCAGGACTTCGTGGTGGTGTCAAGATACACTAACACCCGACTTATGTAAAAGAACCCTAAGTTTCCCTTTGCTCTCTCCTCTCCTGCACCTTCTTATCGGATAATTCATAACCACAACAAGTGTAGTGGCCCAGTACATACATTCCTGGCCCCCTCCATAATGTCATACATGTCATGTGTTATGTTGGTGCACTGTGCAAATCTGTCTAGTCATTCTGTTATATGTATTGCACAGCTGCAGCGTGTGATGGGTTAAGTGTCTTCAAAAGCCTGGGGATTGAGTGAGGTTAAAAATGTGACTGTGTGAGGTCACACACTCACATTTATAGAGTGAGGTCCATTCTTCAGAGTGCAAGCCACATGGGGGTACCTTCAACCCTCATGTGGTGAAGATGGAAGAGGAAGAGAGATTCCCTAGAGTGCATGTCCCAATGATGAGAGAAGAGCAAGTCCTAAGCAGAGAGAGGGCATGAGCAATCAGTAAGTGCACTTTTTCCCAAGGCCAAGTGCAGAGGTACTTGCTATCCTACTTTCCTACGCGGCCGTCTGGAGCTATTGGATTACTGTGTAGAGGTACTTTTATTTATTTGTCACACATGGCCGTCCTAACGTTTGGGATCACCGTGTGGAGGTACTACTACTCCAGTCTATTTCATGCCTGCACTTCCAATACTGTCAATTGTGCCTTGTATTTTCCAAAGTTTATTCAAGTAAAGTTCTTCCAGGCCCTGACCGTTCCCTGGGACCTTAGGTACGTCAATTCTGTATGCAGCTCATTTATTTACTGCCGAGGGTCTTTCCGATGGGTAAAGGAACGGTGGCGTCACCTGTGACAACCCCTATCCCTGTTCTCCAGTTTATTGGGCATACCTCTCCGAGGGCTGTCCAGAAGAGGCCTAGTGCTGCCCTGGCTGAGGCTACGTGCGTCCATCTGGGAGAGAGCCTGGTAAGTGCTGCCATGACAAGCCAGCATCTTACCCTCCCCCTCCTCAACGTATGCCCTGTGTGCGGGCTCACCCTACGGGAGGCTGTACAATGTTTATCTTTGTTGTGGTCATATTTTAGCTGATAAGAAGTGCAGGAGAGAAGAAGTAATCAGCCTGTCGGTCCAGCCCCTCTGTCAGATCTGCTGCTGAGGCTTAGACTGCAGTGTCTATATACAGTGATATGTAGAAGCTGCAGAAGACAAATGGTCCAACATTTTTAATTAAAGAGTAGCTGCACCTACAACTAACTTTTGACACTTCACAGAGACATGTCACCAGGACTGATCAGTGGGAGTCCTGCTGCTGAGACCCCCGCTGATCTCTAGAATGTGAGGCTGTAGGGCTCACCCAAGTGCTGTGGCCCCTCAGTGGTCTTTGCTACTTTTCGGCTCCTGGCCGCTGAAGATGGCCTGCATAGAGGTCTACAAAAATGCCATACACCTTTATGCAGCCGAATTACCCTGCCGGAAGAAGCCCAAAAGGCAGCAGAGACAGCCAAGGACGACCGAGTGATCCAGCAATCAGTGAGGGGTCTCAGCAGCGGGACTAACACTGATCAATATTGCAGGCAGCCCAAAACAGATGCATGTAAGTGAAAAACATAAGTCCAGGTTTGGCTTCTCTGCATTTTCTGCTCATCCACTGATGAGACCATTGGCCAACCACATTTTCCTTCATCGTGGACTTCAGCCTATCTATCTTCCATTTTCAGTTCAGCATGCAAGTATAGCTGCCGACCCCAAAGTCTTTCCAACTTCCAGAAGGCAGAGAGCTGTCCCAGAAGACGTTTGCCAACAGTGCAGAACCTTCCGAGCGGCACCGTGGGGCTCAGCGTCCCGGACTACTTCCCGTATAACAGGAACAAAATTGGATCAATGGTTTTACCACCTGAACTTTCTTGTTACCCATCACGGGGGAAGCTTTTCTCTCACGGACCTTCCCTAAGCCTCGGATCTTTACCTCCTCGCATCCATCTCACCAGAAGGAACAGTTGGGCTTTGGGACTTGTAACAACTCATGTAAAGGACTGAGCGTACGGAGACGGTATCTCTGTGGAGGAATGTCTATACAGAATCTCCCCAATATCCTGTACCCCCCCCCCCCCCCCCCCGACAGGTTGATTGGAGAACGTCCCTGAAGTAATCACATCTGCTCTCTTGTATTAATGTGATGTCGCTGTTGTGTTCGGCGGCCGCCTCTGATTGTGTTCACACAATGCATCTGCCTCCACCCTCTGTAAATCACTGCCCGCTTCTGTCACAGACCTAATAACCTCCTATGAATGCAGCGCTGTCCTTGTGGGCAGCTAATACATCGCCTGTGTTATCTGACGGGGCCGTAATAAGGTGCATTTATTGTTTGTGTACCCATCTGTGATGTCCCCTCTGATATCCATCGGCAGAGCACCGAGCTAATGGAGTTCGCGCCGCCAACACCGCCGAGCTGAGATATAAGAAGCAAACCAGGAATTGTTTATTACGCACCCTGCAGATGCCTTACTACGCGGCTATCCCACAGCTCAGTCATAATCGGTTACTATGTTACTAAGCACTGGGGGTGAAATGCGCTAGTGTCCTGCAAACTGCAATATAGGTAAACTGTGGCTCATCACGTAGATGTCCACCAGGCACCGGCCTCCTCCTTACTGTATTGCTATGTAGGGTAAGGATGTGCCCTGAATTTACATTGGTGGAGAGTAAAGGCAACTTGTCCTTTCGGAATATTGCGCTAAGATCAAAGGGCTTAAACATTTTCTTACAGGCTTAAAATGGTGTAAAGTAAAGAAAGAATGGCTACTCACCTAGACCAGCACTGGGGACCTGGAAGAACCCAGGGTGCGGTCAGGTGCCTTATACTGTCCTATGACTGCTCAGCCAATCACAGGCTCCGGTGGCCATGGAAGGATCACTGCTGAGCAGTGGCATGCACAATAAATAGCATGTGACCACTCGGCAGCTTCTTCCAGGTTCCAAATGGTGGGTAATGGGGCTCCAGTGCTGAAAGGAAGCCGCCAGAGCAAGGGAGTATACATTGTCTTCTTTATTTTACACTATTTTGAGCCTGAGTCCCAGAAAACCCCTTTAAAATTTTGCAAAAATCAGAGGAAGTCTGTCGCCCAGATATTCAGATGTGTCCACTCTTAAAGGGGTTGTACCAGAATCTCCAATTATCCCCTATTCTGTGGATACAGGATGACTTGGTGATAGGTGGGAGTGTCTCTTAATTCTAACCCCCTCGGTCCTGAGAATGGGAGTTCCAGGTCCCCCTGTTCTCCATCATTGGAGGATTGCCTCCTGCCAGTGACGTCAGATTGAATGGAGTGCTGGTTGACGTGTGGTCATCACTCAAGGACTTTCATTGGGGCTGACGGAAATACTCGAGCGCCTTCTGCTTGGCCATCTCCGCCAGTCACACCCAATGGAGCGCCAGCATGCTTGTGTGACCAGCGCACCATCCAGTCTGCTCCTCCTCTTACACATGTGGCAAATTGAATTGCGGATCCCGCACTTGTCACCGATGCGGGTGATCCGCTGCTCAATTTGCCCATAGATGTGAGCGGAGATTCCTCTGCTCCACGCACACATGCAAATTTTATTTGTGGACACAATGGTGGCACAGTACAGAGGAAAAGACAGGTAAGCAGGGCTGCGGGCACGGGCGGATTCCGTGCGGGATTCCCCATGCAGAATCCGTGTGTGCCGTGTGCTTGCGGCCTCACTGTGGGGGGTGCAGTATTCCCGCAGTGAAGCGGATGGGGGACACGGGAACCTGTTCTCAAGATCACTGAGGATCACAGCAATCAGATCCCCACCGATCAGCAAATTATCGCCTATGGTGTGGATATCCTGCGGATAGGGGATAACTTGTGATTTGGTACGGCCCCTTTAACGTAACTTCTCAGGATACCAATTCGACACAATCTCGCACTGTCCAGTAAAAAAGAGCATATATGTTTTTTTAAGATGCCAGCCTGTGGGTGGCGGATGGCATTCCCCGCATGTATGCCTTATGTTTTGGTTTGCCCAACAGCTATACACCTCAGGATATGTCCGGTTTAGAGACACGGTAAAAGGGTTAACCTACTGATTCACACCATGGGTGATAAATGATCGCTAGGGGTCCGACCACTGGGGCTCCCGGGATCCCAAATCAGCCCAGGTTCCCCAGGTGAATGGAGCAGCAGTGCGATGCATGACTATGGCTCCATTCATTTCTGTGGGGCCGATGGAGATAAGAGAGCTCTGCATTTGGCTGTATCCCTATACTGTGAATGGAGATGAGCGAGCATTGCCTTTATCGAGTACCTGCCCGCTCGAGACTGCAGGTTCGGGTGCCGGCACGGAGGAGCGGTGAGTAGCGGCTGTCCGCAGGAGGGAGCGGGGGGAGAGAGGGAGAGAGAGATCTCCCCTCCGTTCCTCCCTGCTCTCCCCCCCGTTCCTCCCTGCTCTCCCCCGCAGCTCCGTGCCCGCTGCCGGCACCCGAACCTGCAGCCTCGAGCGGGCAGGTACTCGCTAAAGGCAATGCTCGCTCATCTATAGCTCGTCACCCATATGTACTACTTTACTCCATTCACCTGGGGCGGCGCTGTTCTCAGCATTCTTGGTGTTCCCAGTGGTCAGACAGCAGCGATCAATGACTTCTCATCTATTGTGTGGATGGATGACAGATCCGCTAACACCCCCCCCCCCCCCCCGCCCAAACTGGTAATGAGTAGAGGCTAAGATTAATCGGCCACTCGGGTGAAATGTGTTTGTTCATCCACTGTGTAACTAGTCCCTCATTATAATTCACCAAGTATTGCCATTAGTTATCCCCTCTATCTGAGCTTTCCTGCAGTCCTTCTCTTCAGGTGGGTGAAGTGATCTCATTATGACCACCTGAGAATTACTTGGATCAGCTGATCGGTGGTGATCCCGAGTGGCGGATCTCCGACAACCAACTATTAAAGACCTATCCTGAGGATCGGTTGTCAATAGTAAATGCCCAGAATACCAGAATACAATACTGTTATAATACCACAGTATGCAGGAAGCTCCCTCTAGTGGTGGCTGCAGGCATTCAGAATTTTAATGCTATCCCTATGTAGAAGATATGCAGCTCCGTATCAGAAGAACTGGGCTTTGACTCCTATAACAATATGCAAAGTCTAAACATCTGGCACTTTTTCCAATACAAAGTGAAATTTCATGAAACCAGAAACGGACTTTTCAGCAGAGATTCCATATGCAGCCGATATTGGGTGGTTTATGTTATTTTGGGCTTCTTCCTGGGGGTTCTCTCTCCCCCGTCTGCAGTCACAGTTCTGCTCATGCTGGCCATTGTCCACGGGCCAATATACAACCAAGTAGTGATGTGACTTCCTTCTGACTGATTGTCACAATGTCACATGAATCCATTATCCTCGGCTCACAGCCGCTACTTCAAGGCTCATCTCCCTTTAAGTGCATTCGCAGGTATGAACATTGTGAGCCGGTATATGAGAAGACGTTGCAGCTCGTGACTAATACTCAGTAAAGGAGATTAATATGTCATTATATAATAAAATTACAGCTGGAATGACAAGAAGCTCCGACAGTTAAATAAGGGGAAGGAATGGCAGCTCCCGGCTTTAGGGAGATTTGTGTTTACTCAGCCTATTACACATCTATCATGAGAAAACCAAGATCTACAGATACAGCTGAGCACTGGGACCGGTATATAAGCTCTATAGAACGGTATAAGATAAGCTACCAGCGCAGGTCACAGGGCATTCACTGTGATGGGTGGGGGTCAAACAGTGCATTCATTAAAGGGGTTGTCCAGGACGTTTGCTATGAATGACCTATCCTCAGGTTATCAATAGTTGATTGGCGGGGGTCTGTCACTTGGGATCCTCGCCATCAGCTGATAGCTGGGCTCACTGTCAGTACCGACAGCACTGGAAACATACAGAGATGTCTGTATTGGAGCTTCCCGCTTTTGTACTGCAGGCACAGCTCCCAATAAACTTGATGAGAGCTGTACCTGCAGTACCAAACGGTACTGTTGTATCTTGTCTCCACCACAAAAATGGGTGGAGACAAACCATAAGCCCACAAACAATGCCCCCAACTTGATTGGCTGGGCAGGAGAATTGGTGGAGGCAGAGTGCACGCCCCCAACTGTTTATTGGCTGTCCCGTATCCCCCTTGCACTGCGTTGACTGACATGTCAGCTCCTGTGTCCCTGCTAGTATCGGCGTCCGACAGTCCTTCGCTCACCGGCTATGTAAGCTGTCATCAGTGACAGGGGATGGCCAGCTGGGGTGAACTGTGTGCAGATGCACCGAGTGCCGCTGTGCTGCCCTGCTGACTCAAGCCACTGCTCCAGTGCCCGGCCTCATGCCTCTTTCTGCTCCACTGTCCAGACTAGCTCCTACCGCTGGCACCTTGTAGGAAGGCGCTTGACCGTCGCCATGGAGGCAAATAGACCATTGACGGGCTGTTAGAACGCGGCAGATGGGGCAGACTAAGAACGCTGCAGACAGTTTATCGCTGAGGTGAGGCAGCCAGGGTGACTGGGGACGACAGAGAGCACCGGTGGTGGAAGGGCAGAAGCCAGAACGTTAGCCCCACTCACCCGAGCCAGCAAGGTGACATCATCTTACCTACACCAACAGAGATGGAATGCTGGGCTGTGGAAAGGCTGCACGGTAGGGACACTGGCATCAGCCGCCAGCCAAAATTAGGTAAGACCCACAAAGATGAGAGGGCGGGGCCCAGAATGACAGAGGTCGAGCAGGACTAATCCTTGTCTCCACTCCTAAGTTCCGGTGGAGACAAGATACAACAATTCCGTACCAAACCAGGTTACTGCAATAAAGACATTCCGTACTGACAGTGGGCCCAGGCATTGGCAGATCCCAGCCATTCAACTACTGATGAGCTATCCTGAGATTAGGTCATCAATAGAAAAAGTCCAGGACAAGCCCTTTAAAGGTTATGGGAAGTATTGAAATAACCAAGTACATGAGCAGATTCCCGACAACTTCTTCCAACTGCAATGGGATCTCCGCTGAAGATACATTTATGGTACATCCCATGTCATAAATGGCAGAGTACCCTGTTAAAGGGGTGATCCAAGACTATAATATTTATGGCTATCCTTTGGAAACACCACCAACCAGTGGTGACAGAGGCGTAAATTGAAGCTCCTGGGACCCAATGCAAAACTTATAACTGGGCCCCCAACTATAATGCTTTATCCATAGTACTGGGCTGCCTATATGGAGAAGAGAGGCCTTATGGGCCCCCTAAGGCTCCTGGGCCCGGGTGCAACTGCATCCCCTGCATCCCCTATAGTTACGCCCCTGAATGGTGATCAGTGATAGAGTGAGGATCATCAGCTCACCTGTGAAGTTGGTGAGCAGTTCCCTGCACAGGGGGATCCTTGAGTCTTTAGAATACCATTCGTGATGTTTAAGGAAAGGAGATCCAGCATGTCATGAGTAAAGGCTCCCTGTCCACGGGTGTTGTAGTATCCCACGGCGGATCTCCGCCACGGGAGCCACAGCCCGGGAGCACGAGCCAGCAGATGGATCTCCGCTGTCAGCCTATCTGACAGATAGGCTCACTGCAGAGAATCGCAGCAGTTTGCAGCATGCTGCGATTTGCCGTCCACAAGCCGAGAATCACTATGATTCTCCACTCATGGACAGGGGGGCTGCTCTCTTCATTGCAACGCTATGGCGAGCGTTCACTACGTTCCCTGCAGTCAGATTATCGCTGTGAACAGGCAGCCTAAAGCGTTAATCCGCAATGCGCAGGGGATTTGCATTTTTTGTTTTTTTTTCCAAATATTGAATTTTCAATAAAGAAACAAATATTTTTAGCAGCTGTTTCCTTGCTGGATATTCTTCTTTAGGCCTCCTTCCCACGCGGCGGAAATCCATTGCGTTGCCTGCAGCTACTAGGTTCTATTGAACCTAATAGCTCAGTGCTCATGGTGTGGAATTCCACCATTGCAGTCAATGGAAGCCGTCCGTTCACGCTATTTTCTGCTGTAGCATAGCGGAAGATAACGTGAAAACGTTTCCCCGCCCACCACCACCGCGTCATATGACACGGCCGGCCGCGTCATGTGACGCGATGGGCGTGTCATGTGACGCGATGGGCGTGTCATGTGACGCGATGGGCGTGTCATGTGACGCGATGGGCGTGTCACATGACGCGGTGGAGGTGGGCGGGGAAGCGTCATGCGGGAGCGAGGACGCCGGATCCACAGGTAAGTATGGGGTCTCCTGGGGGACGCTGTGACGGGCTCCGCCGCGGAATTTCGCGGCGGAGCCCGTCACGGCCGTGTGCAGCCGGCCTAAAAGAGGTTTTCCCATGACTTAAAATTGCTTCAAAGCCACTGTTTCCTTCCTGGTTGCTGCTGACCAGGACATGTGACTCCTGCAGCCAATCACTGGCTATATGTAGAAGTTCACTGCTGTGGCCAGTGATTGGCTGCAGGAGTCACATGTCCTGGTCAGCAGCAACCAGAAAGGAAAAGAGGCTTTGCAGCAATTTTTAGTCGTAGTAAAACCCCTTTAGGGTTCCCACGGGTGCAGCGTGTTTGGTCACATAGATGCTATGTATTTACACAACTAAACTGTGCGGATTTTCACATTCTTGCATTTTTATTTACGTATGCAAATAAAGATGGAATAAAGCCTATTGTTTTCATGCATAAATACGCAGTCAATATAATGTATCCTGCATATTCACTGTATATTTGGCAATCAGCGGGCTATTTCTGTAATATGGATCAAAATAAGACATGCTGAGATTTTTTTCATGCTTGTGAAAAATGCATGCTTGAATACCCCAATGCAAGTCAATGGAGGTTCAGCACTCCATATTACTGCATCGCCCTCTGAAGTTGTGGTAGTGCCTGGTATTGCAGCTCAGTTCAATTCATTTGAGTAGGACTTAACTGCTGAATGTACTCAGACATGGCATTGGCCGCTTTAATTTCTGGGTGTTTAAACTGGATGAGTGGCCTGAGCTGGCACAACATGCTTTAGAGGTGCTTGCCTGCCCCGCTACCAGTGGGCTATCAGAATGGGTGTTCAGCATGCTGGGGTGTGATAACTGACAGAGGAATTCACCTATCGACATATAATATGATGCTTATAAAAATGAACCAGGCGTTGATTTCCCGGACTTCTGCACCCCCATGGCAGATTTCACTGATTAGTTAGCACGTGGGCAATTTTTACTCACATATGGCTGAGCATGGATTTATATCAATGACCACACTGTGCCCTCAAGGTGTTGTTGCTGGTGGTGGAACGGCTGCTGTTCTCCTTCTCCTGCTTCCACCATGTTTCCTTCTCCTTCTCTAAAGTACAAGAAGCAGTTGCAGCTCTACAGCTTTTCCTTGGACGAGGTCCATGCTCGGCTGTTCTGTTCACCTGATAATATGTGTCACTTGCAAACTTTATGACATTACTTTTAAAACAAGCATCACACCTGCTGTCTTGTGTAGTAAAATTTTGTGTTGCTTTCCAGCTGTTCCTTGGAGAAGGTCCGAGCTTGAGTGTTGTCTTCACCTGGCAGAACTTCTCCTTGTAAAATGTAGGACGTTGCTTTTAAAACAAGCGTCACAGTCGCTATCTTCGTGGGCACAATGTCTGATCTGGGAGACCCTATATGGGCCTCCTTTTGTTATCAATGACACTCATGTGCTACGATTGATCCCTACACCATTTTACACTATTTTGACCAATCTTTGGGAGGAACACAATTTTCCCCAGCTTTGTGGCTGTATTCCCATGCAATTTGGAGGGCTTGGGCTGCATTGGGGACCTTCTGGAGGAGAAATTAGTGAACCCAATTTTTTTCTCCCATTGACTTTAATTGGAGTCAAAATCAACCATCCTGATTCACAATTATTTTCGTGAAATCGGCCCGATATCGACACCAACCGATTACTCCACCAATCACTAATGATAGGCCATCCATATCACAGTGACGGCATATCCCTTTAACGATGGCTATGTTTGCTATTCTCACAATAGATGAGAGATCCATCCTAATTATTACTAATCCAATTACCACAAATCCTCCCTCAATAGTACTTCTCTGCGGCTCTGACATCGGCAGCTGTGACACAGCGCTTGCATCTCGTCCTCCTCTGTCACTGCTTCCACAATATGCTACAATGCGCCATTCTGTTCTGGGATTGAATGAAAACACATCTTAAGACTAATATGTAAAAGGATACGTCAGCAGCACACTTTAAGTACCCATAAGGGATGGACTAGATATGCAAAGCCACCTGAAAGATCCTGATCCGGTCAGATCTGTAGGTTCCAAGATGAAGTAAACATGATGGCACCATAAACGGTGCTATTTCAAAGAAGGTGTAACCATTTGTGCAAGAAATAAAGGGAAAACCTTCTTTGAAATAGCACCGTTTATGGTGCCATCATATTTACTTCACATCTTAAGACTGTCATATTGTATCCTTATGGCACTGAGCTGCTCATCCCTATTGGTCTCACAATGTCTCCCAAATTCCGGGTTGCTGCTAGATAACAGCTGGAGTGCCACAGTGTCACCTGAACAGCTAGAAGACCTCAATAACAAACACAGTGTTACCCTAACAACTACAGTGCCACTCTAACGGGCATAGTCCTCTAATGAGTACAGTGCCTCCATGACAGCTTCAGTTTACAAATAACTACAGAACTCCCATAGCAATCGCCATGCCACCATAAGAGTCATAGTTCCCAAATAACTACAGTGCCCCTACAGAAACCACTGTGCCCTCACAACCACAATGCCCACATAACAGCTACAAAGCCACCATGACAGCAAGAGTACCCAAATAACTACAGTACTCCATAACAATTACATTGCCTAATTAAAAGCTGCAGTGCCACCATAACGACCAAAGTGTTGCCATAACAGCTATGCCTCCCCCCCCCATACTACTGCTACAGTTCTCAAATATCTAGAGTGCCCCACTAAAAACACAGTGCCAGGACAACAACCACAGTGCACCCATGTCGGAGCCACAGTGCGCAGATAACAATTATGACGTCCATATAATAATAACCATTGTCCCCATTACAGCTACAGTTGTAGGCGGCAGATGCTTGTGCAGCCTAGCAGCTTGGCCCCCACATCTTTTCAGGGGCCCCCATACCAGAATGCCAACAGGGCCCTCCTGTCACGCCCTACCTCCTAGCCCATCCACCTTCTACCCCCCCCCCCCCACCCTCCTCTTACAGATCTCTACGTGTTTTAGTCAAGGTGGAAAAAGATCAAACAATAGATAAAGTTATTTTATTAGATAAGTGGTCCTAAACTACAAAGTGAGTTCTCCATGAGTCGTCCCATCACATCGTCCCGTCACATCGTCCCATCCCATCGTCCCATCCCATCGTCCTTCCCATCATCCCATCCCATCATCCCATCGCATCGTCCATCACATCGTCCCATCCCATCGTCCCATCCCATCGTCCCATCACATCGTCCCATCCCATCGTCCCATCCCATCATCCCATCACATCGTCCCATCTCATCGTCCCATCCCATCGTCCCATCCCATCGTCCATCCCATCGTCCCATCACATCGTCCCATCCCATCATCCCATCCCATCGTCCCATCCCATCGTCCCATCACATCGTCCCATCCCATCGTCCCATCACATCGTCCCATCCCATCGTCCCATCACATCGTCCATCACATCGTCCCATCCCATCGTCCCATCCCATCGTCCCATCCCATCGTCCCATCCCATCGTCCATCACATCGTCCATCCCATCGTCCCATCCCATCGTTCCATCCCATCGTCCCATCCCATCGTCCCATCCCACCGTCCCATCCCATCGTCCCATCCCATCGTCCCATCCCATCGTCCCATCCCATCGTCCCATCCCATCGTCCCATCCCATCGTCCCATCCCATCGTCCATCCCATCGTCCATCCCATCGTCCCATCCCATCGTCCCATCCCATCGTCCCATCCCATCGTCCATCACATCGCCCCATCCCATCGTCCCATCACATCGTCCCGTCACATCGTCCCATCCCATCATCCCATCCCATCGTCCTTCCCATCATCCCATCCCATCATCCCATCACATCGTCCATCACATCGTCCATCCCATCGTCCCATCACATCGTCCCATCCCATCGTCCAATCCCATCGTCCCATCCCATCGTCCATCACATCGCCCCATCCCATCGTCCATCCCATCGTCCATCCCATCGTCCCATCACATCGTCCATCCCATCGTCCCATCCCATTGTCCCATCACATCGTCCCATCCCATCGTCCCATCCCATCGTCCCATCCCATCGTCCCATCACATCGTCCCATCCCATCGCCCCATCCCATCGTCCCATCACATCGTCCCATCCCATCGTCCCATCCCATCGTCCCATCCCATCATCCCATCACATCGTCCCATCCCATCGTCCCATCCCATCGTCCCATCCCATCGTCCCATCCCATCGTCTCATCACATCGTCCATCCCATCGTCCCATCACATCGTCCCATCCCATCGTCCCATCACATCGTCCCATCACATCGTCCCATCCCATCGTCTCATCACATCGTCCCATCCCATCGTCCCATCACATCGTCCATCACATCGTCCCATCCCATCGTCCCATCCCATCGTCCATCACATCGTCCATCCCATCGTCCCATCCCATCGTTCCATCCCATCGTCCCATCCCATCGTCCCATCCCACTGTCCCATCCCACCGTCCCATCACATCGTCCCATCCCATCGTCCCATCCCATCGTCCCATCACATCGTCCCATCCCATCGTCCCATCCCATCGTCCATCACATCGTCCGTCCCATCCCATCGTCCCATCCCATCGTCCCATCCCATCGTTCATCACATCGTCCATCCCATCGTCCCATCACATCGTCCATCCCATCGTCCCATCCCATCGTCCCATCCCATCGTCCCATCCCATCGTCCATCACATCGCCCCATCCCATCGTCCCATCCCATCGTCCCATCCCATCGTCCATCACATCGTCCATCCCATCGTCCCATCCCATCGTCCCATCCCATCGTCCATCCCATCGTCCCATCACATCGTCCATCCCATCGTCCCATCCCATCGTCCCATCCCATCGTCCCATCCCATCGTCCCATCCCATCGTCCATCACATCGTCCATCCCATCGTCCCATCCCATCGTCCCATCCCATCGTCCATCACATCGTCCATCCCATCGTCCCATCACATCGTCCATCCCATCGTCCCATCCCATCATCCCGTCACTTACTCAGCTTTTTGTGAGCTTTCATTTCATCAAATTGATTGCTGATATCTGAGAACTCATTTCCTATGGCCGTAATGCTGACTTGTTCAGCCTTCCTCCTCTGCTGTGTTTTTAATGGATTCGCGAGTCTACTCCAGGACCTTTGTGAAGATACTGCAGTGACTGGTCGGGTGCAAGGAGCCGGAGAGCCAGACAGACGTTTACAGATATCCCCTGAGGGTGGAACAATTGTGACCAGCTTGGAGTCGGAGCCATGGGAGCTTGTACACTCAACACTGCTTCATCCTCTTTATGTCTGCAGTCTCTTCGAATGGATCTCCAGTCCCGTCTCTCCTGCACCTCTTTTCACTGACTAAACTATGTAAAAATAGGAGTTTTCTCGAAACCGATTGAAAACATACATAACATACAAGAACATCGAGACATGAACAACAAAAGCTGGCATCAGTTTGAAAACGAAGAGAAAACCACCATAAAGACAGATAAGTGAACCGAGGCTACTGACCAGTACTAAGGTTTAATCAATGCCTTCACACCAAACACTCCATATCCTGTGGGGTGGGGTCCGCTGTTGGCTCCCCATAGTGTGTAGGGGTCACAATACATTAAACGGTCCTAAGCACTGGTCTAACAATTAGTCCTATAGTGAATGGACCGACGCGTTTCATTGAGGTGTAGATCTTCAGGGACCGCTAGAACCTCATTGTATGTTTTTTCTCAATGTGCTAGTTAGTGCAAACTGTTCACACGCGCCCCCTGGCATTAGGTATGTAACTCTTTTTAGAACCTTAGTCATTTCTGATAGAGATGCCTTTACTCTCTGTTCATCACCCAATATAGGGCTGAAACAGGAAAGGCAAGGGGGAGGGGGATCTATAGGTCTGCAGCATTCAAGAATGGATGCTCAGCCGCCAGCCTAGAGGATAGTTAAAGCCCCCTCTGCAGTAATGTTAGCGCCTATATCTCTGCCAACAATCTATGCAGTATATCAGCCCCCTCGGTTTCACCAGCTCCTAAGTATCACTTGCACCAGTAATCCACCATCAGGGTTGTTGGTTTTTCTATCTGCCATCTTTATTATTTTTTTCTTTGATTTCTGTATCTTGAGTCAGACCTCTGTAGGAAAGGCAGCAGCCTCCTGCAATTATTAGAGGGAGATTTGGGACTTGACATCCAGAAACGGCACTAATAGATTAACCATGATACCTAAGATCTGGTGAGGAATAGGGGGTGATATACTGCATAGATGGAATAAAGCGGCTGCACCCGCGATGTATACAGAGAGACAGCCGCGTGATCTCTCTTCATAATACCCCGCCCCCGCAGGACGTACCTCCTATAGTGGGAAGGGCTTAAACTTGTCTTCCCCTGGTTTTTCTGCAACCACAGGAAATCCTTCTTTCCTAGGCGCTGACTGTCTTGCTCTTTTTGGTGGGTCAAGAGGAACGCCAACTTCTTTAGCAACTAGTTTTGCTTCTTCAATTATTTTTTCAGATAAATCCCGCAGCTGCTGAATTCTCTTCCTGAGTCTCCGACATGAAGGCGTTCCATATTGAGTTATTCCTTTGTTTCCGGCAATCAAATACACAGAGAATAGAACCCTTTGTCACCAATGGCTTCACTCTCACTAGTATAGCATAGCTGTTGATGGAATTTCCTGGCAAACACAGCCATTCACATGAAAATAGCCAGCGTAAAAACAGCGTAAGAACCGGTTGTGGGGATATGTCAGGGACCCGAGGATGGGATTGCTATACTTTAAAGGGTCCCCACGGACAGTTAGTTCTCCTCCAAGCCGGTGGCATCTGGCTTCAGTACAGTAAAGTGCAGGGGAGAAGATGGTCTGTCAACAAGGACCCATGGACCCACGGAATCCGCATGGGCCACCTGTGCAGATGATCTGCAGCTCAATATGCCAATAAATTATCATTGAGTATCCGTGCACATCCGCCGTGCAGAAGAAAGAAGAGCCGGCCGCGACGGAGGAGACCCGCACCGCGTACGGACAGGTGAGTAAAACTATTTATTGGCTCATGTCTGCGGGCACGGCAAACAGGACAAAAACTGAGAGCCAGGATGAGATCTCATCACCACTCAATTAGAGAGGGAAAGACAGAATTACCTGTGGCAAAACATCTTTGTGGTCAGGGACAGCATAGAGCAGATGAGAGTTATCATACTGAGGGGCAACTTCAAGTCGCAGCATCACAGAAGAATCTGGGAGTACAACTTTATGGCCATGTTTGACATCCTCAAGAATGGAATGAAGCTCAGCCTGGGATTCTTCCATAAGTGGAAAATATGAAAGACCTAAAGTAGGTCAAGATGGGTGTCCTCTTCCCAATCTTATTATTTATTTATTTTAAACTTCATAAAAATTCAGAACTTGACTTGTAGTAATGTTGCAATAGGTGGTGCTGCATCTCCTTCCATGTGCAGGTTGAAGAAGAGATAAGACACATCATAAAACATTCCTGAGCTCAGTGGACTGATTAAGTATTTATATCTCAGCTCAGTTTGTCTGTTTTGAGTTTTGAGTGCAAAACAGTCTCAAATTTCTGTGTGTGAACATTTGTATTTCGATCAAGAGGGGCGTCCTCTCTGCATGTGTATATTATATATGTGCCCCGTCCAAACCAGTTACATTTTAGCCTGAGGAAGGATTGTTAGAAGATCCAAAAGCTGTAACATCATGTATTTTTGTTAGCCATTAAAGGTTTCATATCTACAAGATTACTTGTTTTCTCTTACTGGGAACAATCACACTTCGCTCTGCTGGCTAACAAGGTATCAAACCTTTTTTCCGTTTAACCTAAAGATGGGCCCATTTATAGACAATGATGGATTTTGAGTGAATTTTGAGCAATAATTGTTGTGTCTAAATGGGCCTTAACAATCGTGTGCATGGCAATGAGAAAGCCAGAGCTCTCCAGAAAGACCATTTCTGCCCAGATCGCCTGGACAAGCCAGAAGGCTATTGAAACAATGTTATAAGGACGGATTAGACCAAAATAAAGCTTTTCGGCTTAAATGAGGAGCGCTATGTTTGGAGAAGAAACATCACTGCATTACAGAATAAAAAGCTCATACCATCTGTGAAGCACGGCGTGAGTAGTGTAGCGAGGTGCGGCTCACCGTGGCCCACTGTGCCTAGTCAATTACAGTTTGATGATACTGTTTGTTAATATTTCATGCAGTTCCTTATTCTTTGGGGTCTGAGGGCCATGTTGTGGCCAAAGAGGTTAATGGTTCCCCTATTATAAATGTAATTTCAGTAAGTGGGATTCTATTGGCTGGTGGCGCCGAGGAGCATGCTAGGCTGGGCAGTAGGCTGGAGACAGGAAGAGGAGAGACAGGATCAGTGAGTGTTTTGCCTGTGGCCAGGGATATACTCTATGAGCGAGCCCTAGTTTGAGTAGTGCTGAGGAACAGTCCACAGCCTCCAGTGAGTGGCTTATAGCCAGACAGCATCTAATCCTCATGTGAGGGACTGCTACAAAATTCAGAAGTGACTGCGCTCTGGTCTGCACCCTCACTGGAGTTTGCTCATGGTACTTCTCGCCATGCTGCCTTCTATGCCACGTAGACCACTGTGACACCAGAACTACCACCGGGTCCCAGCAAGTGTTAACTCTCAGAGAAAAAGTACCACCGGAGTAGTATATAAAGTCCGTGGCAGCAAACGATGTATATAAAAGTATACATTCTATTCCTCCATATAGTATACTTGGCGACGTTTCGACCAAGAACTGGTCTTTATCAAGGTGGGGGTTACAACAGCGAGAGGCTTTCTACTCTTCTGCTGCTGATATACCTCTGCAATTCTTGAAGAGAAAGTACCACAGTTATTCCCCGTGGACTCTGTTAGAGACTCTCCCAGCTGGGGAGATGAATCTTCTGAGTTAGATATAGAGACTGTTTGGTTTGCCTCTCGAACCCGTTTGTGTTCAATTGCAATCTTTATGAGATGAGATTGTGCCTTTGCCAAAGCCGACCATTTGTCATTCTCACATTCTCGTTGTCATACTGACAATGTTGTTGATTTAAACAAGTTAATAAGCCATTCTGTCCACAGCCTGTCTCATTCCTGATGCAGCCAGGCGAATGGGCCTACCTTAGGGCCTACGGTCTGGCCACCACACAGGGGGTATTTACCCAGAATGATTGTCCTGGGAGGAAGACGCCATATAGCTGCAGCTATCCACCCCGGACCGGGTTCCCAGCAGCTGACACCAGGTGCGCACGAGGTAGGTCCCCTATCCTCTGAACTGAAGGGGAGCCTCCACCTAAGGGTCCCCTGACCCCCAGTTACAGTAGTGTCATGGTTTGGGCCTGTTTTGTTGCCTGTGGGCCAGGACCACTTGGCATCAATGATGAAGCAATGAATTTTGAATTATACCAACAAATTCTAAAGGAAAATGTCAGGACATCTGAACTTCAAGAGAACGTTGGTCATGAAGCAAAATAATGACCCAAAGCACATAAGTCGTTCTACAAAACAATGGTCAATCCAAGGATGTAAATGTATGTTCTGGCTGGGAAGGAGTTCCTGCGAAAGGACTAAAACTTACTGAGCCCATCATACGTACCCAAAAATGGTACCATAAAAACTATAACTCCACTCGCCCTCATGTGGCCTTGGGTCCAAATTAGTCCAGGTCATTAAGTGGTTAAAGAAGAATAAAATAAAGGTCCTGAGCGTAACCCTATAGAAATGTTCTGGAAGGACCTGAAGCGAGCGGTCATGGAGGGTCACCCACCGATATAATGGAGCTGAAGCTCTAAAATGTGCGGGACTAATCAACAACTCCTGGAAACGTCTGGATGCAGTTATTGCTGCCCATGGGGGTCACACCAGATTCTGAGAGCAGAGGGGCACATACTTGGGTCTCACAGACAGGATTTGGGAGCATTTTCCTCAATAAATAAGTGACCAAGTCTAATATTTTTGATCACTTGTTTGATTTGGTTCTTTTTATCTAGTTTTAGAGCGTCTGATGTGATTTTCGGTTAAATATAAGCAGAAATCTGGAAAATTCTGAAGGGTTTATAAGCTTTCAAGCACCAGTGTATGTTCAACCAAGCTCTAAGGGGGGAAAGGATGCCCTTTTATAGTATGCCAGCGCCCATCTAACATGAGTCAGCCCTGCCTCCTTAGTGCTCATGCCACTGGGAAAATAACAGTTACATTCCCCCACAACTATAGCGTCCTGGGACGGATCCCCCAGCACTACTTTAGAAGAGCATTACCTTTGTACCAAATACCACCATATCTAAAGGCCCATTTACACGCAACGATTATCACTAAAAATTCCTTAAAACGATGGCATATGAGCGATATTCGTTGAGTGTAAATGCTCCTATTGTTCACCCTTACTCAAGGTGAGCTTAAAATCCATGGTTCAGCAGGAGAGTAGAAAACACAGACCGCAAGCTGTGTTTTCCATGGGAGCGGCTAATTACATTGTATTCACGCTGGCAGCCCTTGACAGCCCATGCGAGAACAAAGGAGCTGATTGCAGAGCTCAGACCACCTGCTGAGTTCTACAAGCAGCTCCTGGGGGCTCATTTCCACACAAATGAAGCTGATAAAGTGCTACTGGGCATTAGTGCCCATTAGTACTTTATGCAAAACGATTGCTAAAGCTGTCAATCTTTCAATCATTTGAAAGATTGTCTTTTCGAGTAAATGAGCCTTTACAGTAAATGCAACATCAACAATAAACACAATAAAACATTTGTTCTACTAATCACAACATGCAACAACTGTAGCATCACCAGACAATGTCTATGCGGCGTCCTGAGCTCGCTCTATAACTTACACTGCACACTGCTGCAGTGTCCCCATAACAAGCACAGTGTCCTCTGTTTATGATGGTAACAGTTTTATCTATTAAGGGTCATTTCTTGTTTTTGGGCAACAGGTTTGCTTTTTAACAGTGGGTTCATTTACATGGATGTCTTGCTCATCCCATTTGTATGTTTCTGGACGACCCTAAGGCTAATCAGTAAACGTAAATGAACACTCAAGTCCTGGAACTTTTTGGAAAGTATGGAAGAGGTTTGTCCCTATTTTGATATCCAAATCTATGTGCACATCCGAGTCTGCTGAGCCTGCCCTGTTCTAACAGTGGGATCTACCTCTGCTGCGGTCCTGTCTGATGTCCGGAGGCATTAGCATACATTTTCATATCAGTCATTATTTTTTAATTGCTCCTCATGTGATTTGAGTTGTGGGGATCGGGCGTCGCTGGGATGGCACTATATCCTATTCAGTTTCAGCAATGCACATACCAGTGCCAGGAAATATCTTAGGACACATCTTCAATTAAATCCCCGCTCGCTGCTCAGTCTCAAATCTCTCAATTTATTCATTAATCACAGAGAAGTAATGCTGCGGCTTGAATAAGAATGTTCCTATAGGAAGTGTGTAAGCGGGTCAGTTTCTGTGTGGGCCTTCACCCTGACATGGGACTTCACTTGAGGATAACGGGGTAATAGAAGTGGTCACAGGACAGTCAAAAGAACTTTACTCTGATTGGAGGCAGCAAGCGCGATGGTTACATCAGTAGTACTTAGCTTGGAGATTACATTCTTCTATGGGCAAAAAGCTTGACAGTTACAGTGCATGATAAGCACACTCACTTGGTGGTTACAGTCTCTAATGGGCACACTCAGATTGACAGTTACAGTCTCTGATAGTCACCCACAGCTTGGCAGTTAAAGTCCCTGATGGGCACACTTAGCTTTATGGTTACAGTCTCTAATGGCTGCACTCAGTTCGGCAGTTAGGGCCCATTTACACTGCACTATTATCTATCAGATTCGCGCAGAATCATGTGAATCTAAACGATAATCATTCAGTGTAAACTCTCCCGGTGACTGAACGACAAATGATAATCTGTTCCCTCAAATGACAATCTGCTGGAGTAAACAGGTAGTCGTTCATCTATGAACAGCTGCTTGTTTACTGTGAATGGAGGTGAGTTGCCAGAAGCAAACTCTGGCCTGCTCCACCTCCATTCACTGAAAGCACAAAAGCAATCATCGCTAGGATGGTTGTCAGGCACTTAAGCGCCCAACAGTGATCCCATATATAAGGACCCTTACAGTCTCTGATAAGCACACACAGCTTGGCAGTTACAGTCTCTGGTTGGCGTACTTAGCTTGTCAGTTACAGTCTTTAATGGACACATTCAGCTTGGAGGTTACAGTTGCAGCGTCCCGTAGGGTGACCCCAGACACAAGGCACACGTTGAGGAGCTCTCACACCTTCATTGCTCAATCTGTCAACGAGATGACGGACGAGGGTCCGTTACTCACAGGTACCTCCACCACAGAGCTCTCTGAAGAACTGCTCTGCACAATTTGACCAACTTCCTTGTCACCCCCGTATGGAGCAAAACTGGCGGAGGAGGGAGAGGCATGCACGGAACTCCCTTCAGAGGATGAAGTGTCCTGAACGGTGATCGGGGACGTAGCAGGTCTCCTCAGAGGTGGCACAAGGATGGGCCAGGAACAACCTGATGCTCCCCAGTGAAATGCAAAGCGAAATTATAGTTCTCAAACTCCAGAATGAAGGACCTCAAAAGTTCTGGGGTGTAGTTCTTCACCACAGAATTATGATTGTGGATGAGTATCCACGGAGGGCATTCCGCCTTGGCGGTAACATTGTCTCTCCTGAAAAGGCAGAGGGGATTCAAAGATTCTGTGGAATCCCCGGTGACCATGTCAATTAGCGGAACAGTAGTAAGATTGGTAGGTAACCATATAAGCTGGGGATCCACCTCCCAGTAAAAAGGTTGTCTCCTGGGAGACGATTTGGCTGCAGCGTCTGAGATAGGGCGTAGCTGTAGGTGTCTGCACACTGGATCAATCTTGCCCAGGTGAAGTTTTCTGACAGACTGACATAAGGAGTCTGCAGCTGCAGTTAACTCCTCCCCTTAGGGGCTGTCTTTGAGTTGACTCTCAGCACCGCTGCGGGGGTAGTCTTCCCCCTACTTCGCACTCAGCCAGGGCGCGGTCCTTTTGGCGCCAAATGTCTGATGGGAACATTTTGGCGGGAACAAGTCAGAGAGAGGAGAAAGATGGAGATTGAGCGCTATTTTGAGCAATTTTGGCAGGAATAGGTGGCGCCGCCATTTTCAATTCCTGGAACTCTTTTGAAACTTTACGGATCTTTCTTCTGGCTAGTACCTCTGCATTATCGCAGGAAGGATGATGCAGCACAGAGGATACTATCCTGTTCCTGATGCCAAGAAGAAATAGGCTGCTGCAGGGTGACCCCAGACACAGCGCACATGTTGAGGAGCTGGGACAGTAGAGTGGTCACTTGTCACGGTGGTACTTACCAGGCTACCTCCCAAAGGGACACAGATAGCCTCGGCCAGAGCAGCGCCGGGCCTCTTCCAGACACCTTTAGGATAGGGATGCCAAATAAACTGGAGGACAGTGATAGCAGATGTCACAGGTGACGCCACTGTTCTGTTACACAAATTAGCAGTGCAGGTAAAGACGCAGACTTGAGAGTACCTCCACCCGGTGATCCCAGACTTCAGGATGGCCACATAGAAAAAATAATCACTGACTACCTCTGCACTAGGCCTAGCTGTAAGCACCTTCTCTTGCTTATGCTCTCTCTCTTTCTCAAGGGACTCACTCTGCCATGGTTGCTGTCACACAGGTAGTCAGGAACTGCTCTTCCTCCTCCATTCTTCACCCCATGGAAGTTAAAGGTAGCCCCATGTGGCCTGCACTCTCAGGAGCCCAGAAGAACAGAATTCCTTTCTCGCTCTCACGCACTCCTATTTATATTCTCACTCATACCATGTTACAAGACAAATTGATACATTGCAAACAACTCCCAGGCTCATGCAAACACTTAAAGGGGTTGTCTCGCGAAAGCAAGTGGGGTTAAGTACTTCTGTATGGCCATAATAATGCACTTTGTAATATACATCGTGCATTAAATATGAGCCATACAGAAGTTATTCACTTACCTGCTCCGTTGCTGGCGTCCCCGTCTCCATGGCTCCGTCTAATTTCGGTGTCTTCTTGCTTTTTTAGACGCGCTTGCGCAGATGGGTCCTCTCCCTTCGGCTCGGCAGCATCAGCGTTTTGGCTCCGCCCCCTTGTACGCGTCATTGTGTAGCTCCGCCCCCGTCACATGTGCCGATTCCAGCCTCCTGATTGGCTGGAATCGGCACATGTGACGGGGCGGAGCTACGCGATGACGCGTACAAGGGAGCGGAGCCAAAACGCCGATGCTGCTGAGCCGAGCCGAAGGGAGAAGACCCATCTGCGCAAGCGCGTCTAAAAAAGCAAGAAGACACCGAAATTAGACGGAGCCATGGAGACGGGGACGCCAGCAACGGAGCAGGTAAGTGAATAACTTCTGTATGGCTCATATTTAATGCACGATGTACATTACAAAGTGCCTTAATATGGCCATACAGAAGTGTATAGACCCACTTGCTGCCGCGGGACAACCCCTTTAAGTCCTCCCTTGCTGCTGTGCAATACACAGAACAGAATGACAAGACACTTTTGCACAGTGCACCAACATAAGACATTACATGTATGACATTTATGGAGGGGGCCAGGAATAGATTACTAAACCACTACACAGTCCATAATGGGCACACTCAGTTTGGCAAGTACATATTTTAATGGGCATCATCAACTTGCTTGTTACAGTCTCTAATAGGCACGCACGGCTTGGAGGTGAAAGCCAACTAATGGACAAACTCAGCTTGCTGGTTACAGTGTCTTATAGTACACAGTGCGGCATTTGCAATCTTAAGTGGGCACACGGCTTAACAATTAGGAGATTAGTTTAGGAGCTTGCAGCATCAGCACTCACAATATTAGATGTGTGGCCCCCAGCTGAACCTGACCATTTTATAGAATGATAACATACAAATGTAGAAATTCAATAATCTTGGCTCAGCGGTAATTTCACACTAAAGCTGCTTCATATTTATGGTAATATAAGCCATATATTAAAACCATTTTTCAACATGTCAGCCCTTATAATTAGAATATCACGTGAGCCATCAGCACTCACTATAACTAGGCGGAAATCACATAAAGCATCCAAAGGTGCGAACAGTACAAGAGGCAAAGATAATGAAAGACTAACCGTCCTCGTCCCGCTGTCAGCAATACCTATTTATGACTGTGCATGGTTAATGAGATGCACAGCGGAATCCTGTGTGAGAACCGCACCAGAATGCATTAAAGCATTTCTATGTGAGTCTGATCTATAGCGGCACTGGGAACATCTGCAATCTGATGACAATCCTGCAATCATAAAAAATGTTGTACTGGTATTTGTAGCCACAGCTGTAACAAGATAATAAAGTACAGAGATAGAGAGATAGGAGATAGATAGATAGGAGATAGATAGATAGATAGATAGAAAGATAGATAGATAGATAGGAGATAGATAGATAGATAGATAGATAGATAGATAGATAGATAGATAGATAGGAGATAGATAGATAGGAGATAGATAGATGATAGATAGATAGGAGATAGATAGATGATAGATAGATAGATAGATAGATAGATAGATAGATAGAGAGATAGGAGATAGATAGATAGGAGATAGATAGATAGATAGATAGAAAGATAGATAGATAGATAGGAGATAGATAGATAGATAGATAGATAGGAGATAGATAGATAGATAGATAGATAGGAGATAGATAGGAGATAGATAGATAGATAGATAGATGGGAGATAGATAGATAGATAGATAGATAGATAGATAGATAGATAGGAGATAGATAGATAGATAGATAGGAGATAGATAGATAGATAGATAGATAGATAGATAGATAGATAGATAGATAGATAGATAGGAGATAGATAGATATGAGATAGATAGATAGATAGATAGATAGATAGATAGATAGATAGATAGGAGATAGATAGATAGATAGATAGAGAGATAGGAGATAGATAGATAGGAGATAGATAGATAGATAGATAGATAGATAGGAGATAGATAGATAGATAGATAGATAGATAGATAGATAGATATGAGATAGATAGATAGATAGATAGATAGGAGATAGATAGATAGATAGATAGATAGATAGACAGATAGATAGGAGATAGATAGATAGATAGATAGATGGGAGATAGATAGATAGATAGATAGATAGATAGGAGATAGATAGATAGATAGATAGGAGATAGATAGATAGATAGATAGATAGATAGATAGATAGGAGATAGATAGATATGAGATAGATAGATAGATAGATAGATAGATAGATAGGAGATAGATAGATAGATAGAGAGATAGATAGATAGATAGATAGATAGGAGATAGATAGATAGATAGATAGATAGATAGGAGATAGATAGGAGATAGATAGATAGATAGATAGATAGATAGATAGATAGATAGGAGATAGATAGATAGGAGATAGATAGAGAGATAGATAGATAGATATGAGATAGATAGAGAGATAGATAGATAGATAGATAGATAGATAGGAGATAGATAGATAGGGGATAGATAGAAGATAGATAGATAGATAGATAGATAGATAGATAGATAGATAGATAGATAGATAGATAGGAGATATATAGATATGAGATATAGATAGATAGATAGATAGATAGATAGATAGATAGATAGGAGATAGATAGATACGAGATAGATAGAAGATAGATAGATAGATAGATAGGAGATATATAGATATGAGATATAGATAGATAGATAGATAGATAGATAGATAGATAGATAGATAGATAGATATGAGATAGATAGATAGATAGATAGGAGATAGATAGGAGATAGATATGAGATATAGATAGATAAATAGATAGATAGATAGGAGATAGATAGATAGATAGGAGATAGATAGATAGATAGATAGATAGAGACTAGATAGATAGATATGAGATAGATAGTATATAGATAGATATGAGATAGATAGGCGATAGATAGGAGATAGATAGATAGATAGATAGGAGATAGATAGATAGATATGAGATAGATAGATAGATAGATAGGATATAGATAGATAGATAGATAAATAAATAGGAGATAGATAGATAGATAGAGACGAGATAGATAGGAGATAGATAGATATGAGATAGATAGATAGATAGATAGATAGATATGAGATAGGATATAGATAGATAGATAGATAGATAGGTAGATAGGAGATAGATAGGAGATAGATAGATAGATAGTTAGGAGATAGATAGATAGATAGATAGATAGGTAGATAGGAGATAGATAGATAGATAGATAGATAGATAGATAGATAGATAGATAGATAGATAGATATAGGAGAGATAGATAGGGAGATAGATAGATAGATAGATAGGAGATAGATAGATAGAACATAGATAGATAGAAGATAGATAGGAGATAGATAGATATGGGATATAGATAGATAGATAGATAGATAGATAGATAGATAGATATGAGATAGATAGATAGGAGATAGATAGATAGATACGAGATAGATAGGAGATAGATAGATAGATAGGAGATAGATAGATAGATAGGAGATAGATAGATAGATATGTCCTCCCTTTTTCTCAAACTAAACCTCTCTAAAACTGACCTCCTTGTCTTTCCACCTTGTAACCGACCTCCCCTCAACATCTCCATTCCAGTGTCTGGCACCATCATAACCCCCAGACGGCATGCCCGATGCCTTGGGGTCACACTGGACTCTGACCTCTCCTTTGCCCCCCATATCCAATCTCTGGCCCAAACATGCCACATGCACCTCAGATATATTGCTAAAATACGTCCGTTCCTAACCACGGACACGCTAAAGACGCTCGTGGCTGCGCTCATCCACTCCCGGCTTGACTACTGCAACTCGCTACTCATTGGCCTCCCCCGCACTAGACTCGCTCCACTCCAATCCATACTAAATGCAGCAGCTAGACTCATTTTTCTATCCAGTCGTTATTCAGACGCCTCTGCACTCTGCCAGTCGCTGCATTGGCTGCCCATCCACTGCAGAACTAAATGTAACCTCCTCTACCTCACCCATAAAGCTCTGCATGGTGCCGCGCCACCATACATCGCCTCCCTACTGTCAGTACACCACCATACATCGCCTCCCTACTGTCAGTACACCACCATACATCGCCTCCCTACTGTCAGTACACCACCATACATCGCCTCCCTCCTGTCAGTACACCACCATACATCGCCTCCCTCCTGTCAGTACACCACCATACATCGCCTCCCTACTGTCAGTACACCACCATACATCGCCTCCCTCCTGTCAGTACACCACCATACATCGCCTCCCTACTGTCAGTACACCACCATACATCGCCTCCCTCCTGTCAGTACACCACCATACATCGCCTCCCTCCTGTCAGTATACCACCATACATCGCCTCCCTCCTGTCAGTACACCACCATACATCACCTCCCTCCTGTCAGTACACCAGCATACATCGCCTCCCTCCTGTCAGTACACCACCATACATCGCCTCCCTACTGTCAGTACACCACCATACATCACCTCCCTCCTGTCAGTACACCAGCATACATCGCCTCCCTACTGTCAGTACACCACCATACATCGCCTCCCTACTGTCAGTACACCACCATACATCGCCTCCCTCCTGTCAGTATACCACCATACATCGCCTCCCTACTGTCAGTACACCACCATACATCGCCTCCCTACTGTCAGTACACCACCATACATCGCCTCCCTCCTGTCAGTACACCACCATACATCGCCTCCCTACTGTCAGTACACCACCATACATCGCCTCCCTACTGTCAGTATACCACCATACATCGCCTCCCTCCTGTCAGTACACCACCATACATCGCCTCCCTACTGTCAGTACACCACCATACATCGCCTCCCTCCTGTCAGTACACCAGCATACATCGCCTCCCTCCTGTCAGTACACCACCATACATCGCCTCCCTCCTGTCAGTACACCACCATACATCGCCTCCCTACTGTCAGTACACCACCATACATCGCCTCCCTCCTGTCAGTACACCACCATACATCGCCTCCCTCCTGTCAGTATACCACCATACATCGCCTCCCTACTGTCAGTACACCACCATACATCGCCTCCCTACTGTCAGTATACCACCATACATCGCCTCCCTCCTGTCAGTACACCACCATACATCGCCTCCCTACTGTCAGTACACCACCATACATCGCCTCCCTCCTGTCAGTACACCACCATACCTCACCTCCCTCCTGTCAGTACACCAGCATACATCGCCTCCCTACTGTCAGTATACCACCATACATCGCCTCCCTACTGTCAGTATACCACCATACATCGCCTCCCTCCTGTCAGTACACCACCATACATCGCCTCCCTACTGTCAGTACACCAGCATACATCGCCTCCCTCCTGTCAGTACACCACCATACATCGCCTCCCTACTGTCAGTACACCACCATACATCGCCTCCCTCCTGTCAGTACACCACCATACATCGCCTCCCTACTGTCAGTATACCACCATACATCGCCTCCCTCCTGTCAGTACACCACCATACATCGCCTCCCTCCTGTCAGTACACCACCATACATCGCCTCCCTACTGTCAGTATACCACCATACATCGCCTCCCTCCTGTCAGTACACCACCATACATCGCCTCCCTCCTGTCAGTACACCACCATACATCGCCTCCCTCCTGTCAGTACACCACCATACATCGCCTCCCTCCTGTCAGTACACCACCATACATCGCCTCCCTACTGTCAGTATACCACCATACATCGCCTCCCTCCTGTCAGTACACCACCATACATCGCCTCCCTCCTGTCAGTACACCACCATACATCGCCTCCCTACTGTCAGTACACCACCATACATCGCCTCTCTCCTGTCAGTACACCACCATACATCGCCTCCCTACTGTCAGTATACCACCATACATCGCCTCCCTCCTGTCAGTATACCACCATACATCGCCTCCCTACTGTCAGTACACCACCATACATCGCCTCCCTCCTGTCAGTACACCACCATACATCGCCTCCCTCCTGTCAGTACACCACCATACACCGCCTCCCTACTGTCAGTACACCACCATACACCGCCTCCCTACTGTCAGTACACCACCATACATCACCTCCCTACTGTCAGTACACCACCATATATCGCCTCCCTACTGTCAGTACACCAGCATACATCGCCTCCCTACTGTCAGTACACCACCATACATCGCCTCCCTCCTGTCAGTACACCACCATACATCGCCTCCCTACTGTCAGTACACCACCATACATCGCCTCCCTACTGTCAGTACACCACCATATATCGCCTCCCTCCTGTCAGTATACCACCATACATCGCCTCCCTCCTGTCAGTACACCACCATACACCGCCTCCCTACTGTCAGTACACCACCATACACCGCCTCCCTACTGTCAGTACACCACCATACATCACCTCCCTACTGTCAGTACACCACCATACATCGCCTCCCTCCTGTCAGTACACCACCATACATCACCTCCCTCCTGTCAGTACACCACCATACATCGCCTCCCTACTGTCAGTACACCACCATATATCGCCTCCCTACTGTCAGTACACCACCATACATCGCCTCCCTACTGTCAGTACACCAGCATACATCGCCTCCCTACTGTCAGTACACCACCATACATCGCCTCCCTCCTGTCAGTACACCACCATACATCGCCTCCCTACTGTCAGTACACCACCATACATCGCCTCCCTACTGTCAGTACACCACCATACATCGCCTCCCTCCTGTCAGTACACCACCATACATCGCCTCCCTCCTGTCAGTACACCACCATACATCGCCTCCCTCCTGTCAGTACACCACCCAGCCCGCTCACTCCGATCGGCTAACACCCTCAGACTAAACACCCCTGTAATACGAACCTCACATACTCGCCTACAGGACTTCACTAGAGCAGCACCCATCCTCTGGAATGCTCTACCCCAAGGCATCCGGACAATCCCGATGCACGAAATTTCAGACGTGCCTTAAAAACGCACCTCTTCAGGGAAGCATACCAAATCTCCTGACCTAGTCCCCTGCCCCTCACTATGGTGCTCCACCCTGTTTGCCTTCATATAAATGATCTGTACATAAAATTTCCTATTGCCTGTGTTCCCCACCCCCTGCACCTCCTGTACCCCCCCCAACCCATTTGTGTCTAACCCAATGTATCTCACATTGTAATTGTTGTATTGTTTGCATTTATCCATGCCTGAAAGCGCTGCGGAATAAGTTGGCGCTATACAAATAAAGACTATTATATTATTATTATTATAATATGAGATAGATGGATAGATAGAAAAAATAGGCGGTAGATAGATAGATAGATAGATAGATAGACAGGAAATAGATAGATAGATAGATAGATAGATAGATAGATAGATAGATAGATATGAGATGGATAGATAAATAGATATGAGATAGATAGATATGAGATAGATAGATAGATAGATAGATAGATAGGAGATAGATAAATAGACATGGGATAGATAGATATGAGATAGATAGATAGACAGATAGATATGAGATAGATAGATAGATAGGAGATAGATAGATAGATAGGAGATAGATAGATAGATAGGAGATAGATAGGAGATAGAGAGATATAAGATAGATAGATAGATAGATAGATAGATAGATAGATAGGAGATAGATAGAAGATAGATAGATAGATAGATAGATAGATGATAGATAGATAGATAGATAGATATGATAGATAGATAGATAGATAGATATGAAATATGAGATAGATAGATAGATAGATAGATAGATAGATAGGAGATAGATAAATAGATAGATAGATAGATAGACAGATGATAGATAGATAGATAGATAGATAGATAGATAGATAGATAGATAGATAGATAGATATTAGAGATGAGCGAACACCAAAATGTTCGGGTGTTCGTTATTCGTAACGAACTTCCCGCGATGCTCGAGGGTTCGTTTCGAACAACGAACCCCATTGAAGTCAATGGGCGACCAGAACATTTTTGTATTTCGCCGATGCTCGCTAAGGTTTTCATGTGTGAAAATCTGGGCAATTCAGGAAAGTGATGGGAACGACACAGAAACGGATAGGGCAGGCGAGGGGCTACATGTTGGGCTGCATCTCAAGTTCACAGGTCCCACTATTAAGCCACAATAGCGGCAAGAGTGGCCCCCCCCCCTCCCAACAACTTTTACTTCTGAAAAGCCCTCATTAGCATGGCATACCTTTGCTAAGCACCACACTACCTCCAACAAAGCACAATCACTGCCTGCATGACACTCCGCTGCCACTTCTCCTGAGTTACATGCTGCCCAACCGCCCCCCCTCCCCCCCACAGCGCACACCAAAGTGTCCCTGCGCAGCCTTCAGCTGCCCTCATGCCACACCACGCTCATGTCTATTTAGAAGTGCGTCTGCCATGAGGAGGAACTGCAGGCACACACTGCAGAGGTTGGCACGGCTAGGTAGCGACCCTCTTTAATAGGGGCGGGGCGATAGCCCACAATGCTGTACAGAAGCAATGAGAAATATAATCCTGTGCCACCGCCATCAGGAGCTGCACACGTGGGCATAGCAATGGGGAACCTATGTGCCACACACTATTCATTCTGTCAAGGTGTCTGCATGCCCCAGTCAGACTGGTAATATGCACCTTAACAGTAACCGCGTTGGTGGTAATGTGGTGGTGACTGCGGACCTAGTACCACGGTTGTATTTTGTTGGTTTTCGGAATGTGGCCAGGATTAAGTGGGCCGTGGCGGGGGGATGGTGTGGGGGCTCTCTTGTAGTGTCGGTAAAGGTGAAATTCTTGGACTGCCACCAGACGAACCAATGCAAAGGCATTTGCCAACAATGTTTTCCCTGTTGGAGGAGGAGGGGGATGTTTTTGAGGCACTACGTGTCCTCTCCACGTGTCCGTTCCATGTAAGCAATAGTAGCACTCAAGACAGGCCCCAGTAACAATTCTGAAGCAGCAGTATAGCGGGAGCGCAGTCTTCGTTCCATGTAAGCAATAGTAGCACTCAAGACAGGCCCCAGTAACAATTCTGAAGCAGCAGTATAGCGGGAGCGCAGTCTTCGTTCCATGTAAGCAATAGTAGCACTCAAGACAGGCCCCAGTAACAATTCTGAAGCAGCAGTATAGCGGGAGCGCAGTCTTCGTTCCATGTAAGCAATAGTAGCACTCAAGACAGGCCCCAGTAACAATTCTGAAGCAGCAGTATAGCGGGAGCGCAGTCTTAGTTCCATTTCAGTAGCCTTAGTATAGCCAAGGCACAAGTGACATTTATGTAGCTAAAGTGTAGGCCAACCCCACACACCTTTCTGTACCATGAGTGCAGGCGAAGAACATAGAAATTACTATGATTACACTGTAGGTGAGGGCCCCAAAAAATTGGTGTACCAACAGTACTAATGTACCTCAGTAAAAATTGGCCATGCCCAACCAAGATGGCAGGTGAATCGCTTTGGTTAATGTGGCTTAAGTGGTAACTAGGCCTGGAGGCAGCCCAGTGTAACGAAAAATTGGTTCAAGTTAAAGTTCCAACGCTTTTAAGCGCATTGAAACTTATAAAAATTGTTCTGAAAAATTATTTGAGTGAGCCTTGTGGCCCTAAGAAAAATTGCCCGTTCAGCGTGATTACGTGAGGTTTCAGGAGGTGGAGCAGGAGGAGGAGGAGGAGGAATATTAGACACAGATTGATGAAGCAGAAATGTCCCCGTTTTGGATGGTGAGAGAGAACGTAGCTTCCATCCGCGGGTGCAGCCTACGTATTGCTTACGTATCGCTGCTGTCCGCTGGTGGAGAACAGAAGTCTGGGGAAATCCAGGCTTTGTTCATCTTGATGAGTGTTAGCCTGTCGGCACTGTCGGTTGACAAGCGGCTACGCTTATCTGTGATGATTCCCCCAGCCGCACTAAACACCCTCTCCGACAACACGCTAGCCGCAGGACAAGCAAGCACCTCAAGGGCATACAGGGCTAGTTCAGGCCACGTGTCCAGCTTCGACACCCAGTAGTTGTAGGTGGCAGAGGCGTCACCAAGGACGGTCGTGCGATCCGCTACGTACTCCCTCACCATCCTTTTACAGTGCTCCCGCCGACTCAGCCGTGACTGGGGAGCGGTGACACAGTCTTGGTGGGGAGCCATAAAGCTGTCCAGGGCCTTAAAGAGTGTTGCATTGCCTATGCTGTACATGCTGCTCGATCTCCGCACCTCCCCTGCTACCTTGCCCTCGGAACTGCGCCTTCTGCCACTAGCGCTGTCGGATGGGAATTTTACCATCAGCTTGTCCGCAAGGGTCCTGTGGTATAGCAACACTCTCGAACCCCTTTCCTCTTCGGGAATCAGAGTGGGCAGGTTCTCCTTATAGCGTGGATCGAGCAGCGTGTACACCCAGTAATCCGTAGTGGCCAGAATGCGTGCAACGCGAGGGTCACGAGAAAGGCATCCTAACATGAAGTCAGCCATGTGTGCCAGGGTACCTGTACGCAACACATGGCTGTCTTCACTAGGAAGATCACTATCAGGATCCTCCTCCTCCTCCTCCTCAGGCCATACACGCTGAAAGGATGACAGGCAATCAGCCGGTGTACCGTCAGCAGCGGCCCAAGCTGTCTCTTCCCCCTCCTCCTCATCCTCCTCATGCTCCTCCTCCTCCTGTACGCGCTGAGAAATAGACAGGAGGGTGCCCTGACTATCCAGCGGCATACTGTCTTCCCCCGCCCCCGTTTCCGAGCGCAAAGCAGCTGCCTTTATGGTTTGCAGGGAATTTCTCAAGATGCATAGCAGAGGAATGGTGACGCTAATGATTGTAGCATCGCCGCTCACCACCTGGGTAGACTCCTCAAAATTACCAAGGACATGGCAGATGTCTGCCAACCAGGCCCACTCTTCTGAAAGGAATTGAGGAGGCTGACTCCCACTGCGCCGCCCATGTTGGAGTTGGTATTCGACTATAGCTCTACGTTGTTCATAGAGCCTGGCCAACATGTGGAGCGTAGAGTTCCACCGTGTGGGCACGTCGCACAGCAGTCGGTGCACTGGCAGCTTAAAGTGATGTTGCAGGGTGCGCAGGGTGGCAGCGTCCGTGTGGGACTTGCGGAAATGTGCGCAGAGCCGGCGCGCCTTTACGAGCAGGTCTGACAAGCGTGGGTAGCTTTTCAGAAAGCGCTGAACCACCAAATTAAAGACGTGGGCCAGGCATGGCACGTGCGTGAGGCTGCCGAGCTGCAGAGCCGCCACCAGGTTACGGCCGTTGTCACACACGACCATGCCCGGTTGGAGGCTCAGCGGCGCAAGCCAGCGGTCGGTCTGCTGTGTCAGACCCTGCAGCAGTTCGTGGGCCGTGTGCCTCTTATCGCCTAAGCTGAGTAGTTTCAGCACGGCCTGCTGACGCTTGCCCACCGCTGTGCTGCCACACCGCGCGACACCGACTGCTGGCGACATGCTGCTGCTAACACATCTTGATTGCGAGACAGAGGAGGAGGAGGAGGAGGAGGGTGGTTTAGTGGAGGAAGCATACACCTCCGCAGATACCAGCACCGAGCTGGGGCCCGCAATTCTGGGGGTGGGTAGGACGTGAGCGGTCCCAGGCTCTGACTCTGTCCCAGCCTCCACTAAATTCACCCAATGTGCCGTCAGGGAGATGTAGTGGCCCTGCCCGCCTGTGCTTGTCCACGTGTCCGTAGTTAAGTGGACCGTGGCAGTAACCGCGTTGGTGAGGGCGCGTACAATGTTGCGGGAGACGTGGTCGTGCAGGGCTGGGACGGCACATCGGGAAAAGTAGTGGCGACTGGGAACTGAGTAGCGCGGGGCCGCCGCCTCCATGATACTTTTGAAGGACTCCGTTTCCACAACCCTATACGGCAGCATCTCAAGGCTGATGAATTTTGCGATGCGGACGGTTAACGTTTGAACGTGCGGGTGCGTGGCGGCGTACTTGCGCTTGCGCTCCAACAGTTGCGCTAGCGACGGCTGGACTGTGCGGTGCGAGACATTGGTGGATGGGGCCGAGGACAGCGGAGGTGAGGGTGTGGGTGCAGGCCATGAGACGGTCGTGCCTGTGTCCTGAGAGGGGGGTTGCATCTCAGTGGCAGGTTGGGGCACAGGGGGAGAGGCAGGGGTGCAAACCGGAGGCGGTGAACGGCCTTCGTCCCACCTTGTGGGGTGCTTGGCCATCATATGCCTGCGCATGGTGGTGGTGGTGAGGCTGGTGGTGTTGGCTCCCCGGCTGAGCTTTGCGCAACAAAGGTTGCACACCACTGTTCGTCGGTCGTCAGGCGTCTCTGTGAAAAACTGCCAGACCTTAGAGCACCTCGGCCTCTGCAGGGTGGCATGGCGCGAGGGGGCGCTTTGGGAAACACTTGGTGGATTATTCGGTCTGGCCCTGCCTCTACCCCTGGCCCTGGCCACCGCACTGCCTCTTGCAACCTGCCCTGCTGATGCCCTTGACTCCCCCTCTGAAGACCTGTCCTCCTGAGTAAGCGTTGCACACCAGGTGGGGTCAGTCACCTCATCGTCCTGCTGCTCTTCCTCCGAATCCTCTGTGCGCTGCTCCCTCGGACTTACTGCCCTTACTACTACCTCACTGCAAGACAACTGTGTATGATCGTCATCATCCTCCTCACCCACAGAAAGTTGTTGAGACAGTTGGCGGAAGTCCCCAGCCTCATCCCCCGGACCCCGGGAACTTTCGAATGGTTGGGCATCAGTGACTATAAACTCCTCTGGTGGGAGAGGAACCGCTGCTGCCCAATCTAAGCAGGGGCCCGAGAACAGTTCCTGGGAGTGTTCCCGCTCCTGAGCAGGTGTCATTGTAGTGGAGTGAGGAGGCTGGGAGGAAGGAGGAGCAGCAGACAGAGGATTCGGATTGGCAGCAGTGGACGGCGCAGAACTGCGTGTTGACGATAGGTTGCTCGAAGCACTTTCTGCCATCCAGGAAAGGACCTGCTCACACTGCTCATTTTCTAATAACCGTCTCCCGCGTGGACCCATTAATTGGGCGATGAATGTGGGGACGCCAGAAACGTGCCTCTCTCCTAATCGCGCAGCAGTCGGCTGCGACACACCGGGATCAGGAGCTCGGCCTGTGCCCACACCCTGACTTGGCCCTCCGCGTCCTCGGCCGCGTCCATGTCCTCTAGGCCTACCCCTACCCCTCAGCATGCTGTATTACCAGTGATTTGATTTAACAGGCAGGAAATAAATTGGCGCAAGACTGCAGGCCAAATATAATTTTTGCCCTTTTGGGAAAACGAAAGGCCCCACTGCCTCTAGTGAATGAATAATCTAAGTTTAATAACTGTGCTGTGTCCCTGCTTATGTGTCACAGAACGTGAGGGTAGCAGAGTTATTATAACTCTGGCAGAGCAGGTATTTTTTTTCCCAATTAAGGAAAGCAAATGGCGAAGCCAGCAGTAAAGCGTAGCTGGGTGCGTATGATTTAGCAATGTTTTTCACGCAGCCGACACGTGTCCACAGCCCTTAGGACGGACAGAGGCTGGACAAATAGATTTGTTTTCACTTGTTTTTCCACCAAAAGGCAGCACTGCGTATATTCTATGAATAATAACTGTGTTGTGGCCCTGCCTATACAATTCTTTCCCTGCAGTATCAATGGAGGGTGCAATGCTCTGCAGAGGCGATTTTGAGAAGCCCAAAAAAAATGCAGCACAGCTAACAGCAGCCTGGACAGTACTGCACACGGATAAATATGGCCCTAGAAAGGACCGTTGAGGTTCTTGAAGGCTACACTCACTCCTAACACTCTCCCTGCCTATGCAGCACTTCTGTCCCTAATGCCAGGTGCAACGCTCTGCAGAGCCGATTTTGAGAAAAAAAAAAATGCCACTGCTAACAGCAGCCAACACACAGCTATCAGTGGCCCTAATAAGGACCTTTGGGGGGTCTTGAAGCCTACACTAACTACCAATTCTTTCCCTACAGCAGCTCCGGTATAAACAGCACTGTCCCTCATCTAACTCACACCGCATCTGAGGCGAGCCGCGGGAGGGGCCGACTTTTATATTAGGCGAACACCTGATCTCGCCAGCCACTCACAGCAGGGGGGTGGTATAGGGCTTAAACGTTGCAGGGGGAAGTTGTAATGCCTTCCCTGTCTTTCAATTGGCCAGAAAAGCGCGCTAACGTCTCAGGGAAGGAAGTGAAAGTAACCAGAACACCGCATGGTGTTCGTCACGAATAACGAACATCCCGAACACCCTAATATTCGCACGAATATCAAGCTCGGACGAACGCGTTCGCTCATCTCTAATAGATATGTGATAGATAGATATGAGATAGATAGATATGAGATAGATAGATAGACAGATAGATATGAGATAGATAGATAGATAGATAGATAGATAGGAGATAGATAGATAGATAGATAGGAGATAGAGAGATATAAGATAGATAGATAGATAGATAGATAGGAGATAGATAGAAGATAGATAGATAGATAGATAGATAGATAGATAGATAGATAGATGATAGATAGATAGATAGATAGATAGATAGATAGATATGATAGATAGGAGATAGATAGAAGATAGATAGATAGATAGATGATAGATAGATAGATATGATAGATAGGAGATAGATAGATAGATAGATATGAAATATGAGATAGATAGATAGATAGATAGATAGGAGATAGATAAATAGAGAGATATGAGATAGATAGACAGATGATAGATAGATAGATATGTGATAGATAGATAGATATGAGATAGATAGATAGATAGATAGATATGAGATAGATAGATAGATAGATAGATAGGAGATAGATAGATAAATAGATATGAGATAGATAGATATGAGATAGATAGATAGATAGATAGATAGGAGATAGATAGATAGGAGATAGAGAGATATAAGATAGATAGATAGATAGATAGATAGATAGATAGATAGATAGATAGATAGATAGATAGATAGGAGATAGATAGAAGATAGATAGATAGATAGATGATAGATAGATAGATAGATAGATAGATATGATAGATAGGAGATAGATAGAAGATAGATAGATAGATAGATAGATGATAGATAGATAGATAGATAGATAGATAGATATGATAGATAGGAGATAGATAGATAGATAGATAGATAGATAGATATGAAATATGAGATAGATAGATAGATAGATAGGAGATAGATAAATAGAGAGATATGAGATAGATAGATATATATGAGATAGATAGATAGATAGATAGATAGATAGATAGATATGAGATAGATAGATAGATAGATAGATAGATAGATATGAGATAGATAGATAGATAGATATGTGATAGATAGATAGATATGAGATAGATAGATAGATAGATAGATAGATAGATAGATAGATATGAGATAGATAGATAGATAGATAGATATGAGATAGATAGATAGATAGATAGATAGATAGATAGATAGATAGATAGGAGATAGATAGATATGAGATAGATAGATAGATAGATAGATAGGAGATAGATAGATAGGAGATAGATAGATTGGAGATAGATAGGAGATAGATAGATAGGAGATAGATAGGAGATAGATAGATAGATAGGAGATAGATAGATAGATAGATATGAGATAGATAGATAGATAGATAGATAGGAGATAGATAGATAGATAGATAGGAGATAGATAGATAGATAGATAGATAGATAGGAGATAGATAGATAGATAGATAGATAGATATAGATACTGGTTGCAGTTGCAGCAGGATCCAGAGCTGTAGCAAAAGAGCATAAGGATCCCCATAGCAAAACTTGGAATGGGGCCATACTCCACCTAGACATGAACACCTTATGATTATTGTCCACAGTTATCACTGAGTGCACCTGGGATTTACCCCCTCTATTACCGGGCCCCCTCGTAGCTGCTAGACTCACCACCCTGCTACTTACCTCCATAGGTGATTTCTCCAGGTGTTTTCGAGCTCAGCCCCATCGTGCCCTCGGCTGTAATTATGGAGAGCATTATGGGTCAGTGCATGGAGATTCCTTTACATCTGGGAGGCAGAGGTGGTGCCGGCGGTGATCACTAGTCTAGTTCTTATCACCCAGGTTTCCATAGAGTGATGGATCCCATACGGGTAGAACTGTTCTTGTGTGACATGAGGAGAACATTTCCCATTTACTGTTTCCTGTCTGAAGCGGTTGGTTGGCAGCTGTAAGTGTAGCCCGATCTGTCAGGTAGACTGTAAGTGTTCACCCATCATCATCTCAGCGCTGTGGCAAATGTGGAAACTGGAGACGTCTTGTAGAGCTGTGACCCATGATTGCTGCTGCTCGGCCTGACAAGTCCAGTGATGCCTCCTACATAAATACTGGAAGGAGCGGCAGTAAAGCATTGGTAAAAACGAAAAATCCCTTAAAGCGGCGCTGTAACCCCGAAGATCGTGCACATTAAGTCTACATATTATGTGAGGCACATTGGCTAATACGGCACTCAGATGGATGGCAATGTATTAGATACGCTGAGTACTGCAGCTCAGGTGAGGCTTCTTACATGGGCTTCCTGGTTTGGATATTAGAGGGGTATCCCACCATGAATGCACCTTAGTACCTGTATACCCTCCATGGCTTAGGAAGAGGTAGCCACACAGCCGTTGAGTTACAAGCTAAGATTATTTCCACATCTAGTCACTATTAGGGAAGGCTTCTGTCTTTTACATTTTTGTATAGTCCCATTAGGGGACTTGAGCATGCAATCACTTAATTGCTTTTATGATACACTGCAACACTTGTGTATCGCAGTGTATTATCTGTGAAATGCTAACAGGCAACCTATTAGGTCCTCTCTCTGGAAAGGCATAATAGGTGTAAAATGGCAAACCTGGCGAAGCCATTGTTAGTCCCTTGGCCGAAATAGCAAATCATTGACACCTCTTCATTGCATCAAGTGGGTAGCCAGTGCGGTGATAGAGGGAGCCCCTTGAATTTGCAAACTGCTTAGAAGTTGCATTAATTGCAGCATTTAAGGGGTTACATGGCCTAGAATTGGAATTATCTCTGTTTCTAGCCATTATAGTGTGAGTCTAGGGGTTAGTCGCCTTCAGGCTCACACAGGAGATGTGCCTGCACCATATCCATAATGTCCATATACAGCATCCTGCAGGAACTGCCTCTCACTAATGATGCCCATGTGTATAAAATATTACAAAATAGTTAAAGGGGTTGTCTACTTCTGAACTTTATCAATAGTTGATTGATGGGGGTCCCCACCAATCTGCTGTTTGCCAGTGAGTTTGTTTTCAGGAGCTTTGCTGCTTGGGCGAGTTCTACAGACTCTTCGTTAACCTGTGACATAACATCCGTTGGTCACATGGCCCTTCTGCAACTCACACCCTGTCAAGTGAATGGGTTTGAGCTGCAATACCAGGCACAACCACTATACAATGTACAGCGCCACACCTGCTATACAATAAAGAGCCTGCAGACTTCTGAGCAACAAAACCCTTTCATACAGTTGGTTTATGGGAGCGCCAGCGTAAATTCCGCAACAAATCCTCAGCATTCGCGCAATGTGTAACGGCACCCTAAAGCTGCTACAATCTAGCAGGTTGGATGCTCGGCTGTATCAGTAAGTGCTATGGAGTGAATAGAGGCAGCGGCATTGTCGCCGGCTCTATTGGACTCAGGGACATTTAATTCTTTGGTGCCCTTTGGCATAGCTGCTGGGAGAGATTCAGATGAGCTCTGGCAGTCACTAACATCCTAACAGGGGCTGCTTTCCCCGTAACCGAATCCCTCTGGTCAATAAGGGGTCCGCGTAAATTGTGTGATAATTGCGGATTAATAATAATACTGAGCACTTATAGCCGCCATGTACCGAGTCCCATCCAGGAGCCGCTTGGGGTGCGCCATTGCCCTGCGCTGACGGCACTAATCCTGAGGAAGCATTCTGTCATCCAGATAATCAGGGATAAACCGCGGCTTGTTAATTATATCTACTGAAGGGCACAGGGAGGATGGAAAGTGTCAGTAAGATGTCTAGGGACAAGTTTATTATCCGTGGAGCCGCCTGCTAGGGCACAGGCAGGAAGGACATGTCCTGCTGGAAGCTCATGAGCAATGCTATCAAGGCCAGTGCAAATTAGCAACTTAAAGGAGATGTCCCGCGCCGAAACGGGTTTTTTTTTTTTTAAACCCCCCCCCCCCGTTCGGCGCGAGACAACCCCGATGCAGGGGTTAAAAAAACCACCCGCACAGCGCTTACCTGAATCCCGGCGGTCCGGCGTCTTCATACTCACCTGCTGAAGATGGCCGCCGGGATCCTCTGTCTTCATGGACCGCAGGGCTTCTGTGCGGTCCATTGCCGATTCCAGCCTCCTGATTGGCTGGAATCGGCACGTGACGGGGCGGAGCTACACGGAGCTACACGGAGCCCCATAGAGAAGAGGAGAAGACCCGGACTGCGCAAGCGCGGCTAATTTGGCCATCGGAGGGCGAAAATTAGTCGGCACCATGGAGACGAGGACGCCAGCAACGGAGCAGGTAAGTATAAAACTTTTTATAACTTCTGTATGGCTCATAATTAATGCACAATGTACATTACAAAGTGCATTATTATGGCCATACAGAAGTGTATAGACCCACTTGCTGCCTCGGGACATCTCCTTTAATGGACATAATATGGGAAATGTATCGAGGGTTATCTGTGGAGGATCACAGAATGTCCATGCATACAGAAATCCAACGGGTGGGATATATGACTGCGGAATATTACAATGTTACTCAACATATTGTACCACTGACAGCGGCAAATAAGGGGCCCAAACACATGTATGGACTGCCACTATAGGCTGCCACCCACTATCCATCAGCTACAAAATGATTGGGTCCTGTTTAATAGGCAATGACGGGCAACGTTCCCATAAGTGTATATACATAGGTCCCCATTAATATTCTGTCCTCCATCCTCTATGGACCCTCTAAATATATGGTGTAGATCTGAGGGGCTGCATTAGAGGAGTTCTGCAGGACTTTTACTATTGATGACCTATTCTCAAGATAGGTCATTAGTATCTGATTGGCAGGAGTCCGCCGCTTGGGATCCCCATCGATCAGATGATTCCTAGCACTGGAAGTGAATAGCGCTGTCCGAATTGCAGCACCCCGGTTTGGTAGTGCAGGCACAGCTGCCATTGAATTCAGTGAGAGCTGTGCCTGTAATATCAAACTGGGCCACCCTAATGTTGACAGTGGTATCTGCTTCCAGCGGTGTCTGCATTAAGAGCAGTGCTGGGAATCAGCTGATTGAGGGGTATTCCAAGTATCGATGACCTATCCGGAGGATTTGTCATCTACAGTAAAAGTCCCAGAGAACCCCTTTTAGGTCTTATTATTCCCCTTTATTTCAAAATCACTGGGTCACAAGTTCAACAATTGCCCTCGGGTGCCGACCAAATGCATGCAGTAAGGTGCAAGGTTGGGCTTGGTGGAAAAAATAGTCTAGGGACCCTGACCATTTCCATGTAGAGATCTGAACAAATACTCATATCATGTCTCAGGATGAGCCGCAAATTTCCCTTTTCCTTGGGAGGAACTAATGTCTGTGGCTCCTCCTGAGTCAGGTGCTTACCATTTGTATGAGTGGTGGAGGGGAAGTGACAACTATTGTGTACACATTTATGGCCCAGGAAATTGGTTGTCACATTTCATGTCCATTTAGATGTTGGTCAGAAGAACTAAGGTGAGAACCTTTATGGACAGGAATATCGATGTGAACATTTTTATGCCGCTGGCTGGACAGCATACGCAAAACCATGACAGTCTGGTAGAATAACATAGCCAGGTTGACATTCTCCACCCAGTTCCACCCATTATCCTACAGTGCTGATCCACAAATCCCAGCAGGTACCATTTGTCCTCATTTTGGAAGAAAACAACAGGTTCTTGGCTCCAAATCTGAGAATATCTGAAAAAACCTCTGCAGTCTCTGTATGTAGGATATATAACTTGTAGTCTGAGCTCTCAAGAAAAGACGTCTCTTGGAAGAATGAGCCATCACAGCATCCTGCGGGACTTCCGGAATTCCCTACTGTCACTGTTCTTACGATAAGGAGCTGCATTCTATAATGATGTAGAAACACTTCTTCTTCTGGATGAACAGGAGGCCCCCTTGTCATGGATGGGGGATGGAAGCATTGACCTCTGTGCTGTATGTATGAAGTATTGTCAATCATCAGCTGAAACATCAGTGATACATTTGTTTACAAACATACCAGCCGTCACCTTAAAGAGACCCTGCAGTTTTGGAACAAAGTTCTGTCCAATGAGCAGAGAGTTCTGTGGTTATACGGTATTACCTACACTTGTTTTTCTCTCTTGTCCATCGGATTTGCCAGTTTCGGGTCCCAAAGTCAGCCACCCATGATGGCTGATGGAGTCTTCAGATGGCCCAATAACCATAGTGCATTCTGATTGGCCAGTGCTGTTCATATCGTTAGCTCTAGCCAATCAGAGAGCAGTGCAGAGTCAGCATTAGCTACATAGAAACTTTCAGTGTCCGTCTCGTGTGATGGCTGAAAACCGGGACTGAAACGGATTGATCAGACGGGCGGCAGAGAACAAGTGCAGGCACGATGCCCCCTGTCCCTACTGCCCCAGGACAAAATTTAGTTTGAAAACCGAGGGGTCATTTTTTTTTTAGATTTTTTTTTAACTGGCTCAGAAATGTATAAAATAATGAAAAGCTCCCCCTTGGTGCTCCAGTTGTGTCCCATCCAGCGCTGGAGCCTCAGTGCCTGCCGCTTGGAACCCAGAACAAGCTGGTGGTGATCACGTGCCGGTCATTGTGCAGATGACCACTCAGCCATTCACAGGCTTCCGCCATGATTCTTCCATCGCCGCTGAAGCCTGTGATTGGCTGATCAATCTGCTGCCAGCTTGTTCTCGGCTCAGACCGGCGGACAGCAGCTCTCCAGATGTTTTGTTATATACTGTATTACGTGACATGGCGCTCTTGTAGTTTATATGGCTTCCCATGTCTGGATGGCTTTGGGTCGGTGTCACACAAACATATTTGCGCAGTGTTTTGCGCGCACAGGATTTGCGTAGAGCACACAGTAATGGACCGCATTGATTCCAATGGGGTCATTCACATAAGTGTACTTTACACGCGCAGCGGGCCCTACGTTTCTGCATACTTGCACACAAATAGAACATATTGAATGATTGAACATAATTGTCTGTTGCAATCAATGGGATCGTCGTTGTCTGCTATTTTTGCGCATTTAAGAATGACTGTGAAACGAATACATAACACCCATTGCACAAATGGGGTTGTTAAGGCGCTTCCACCCGTGTATCACCGGCCTCACTTTATGTTGGTGCCAAAGGATCACAGTATATTTCTGTATATGATAATCAGGGATGGCTTGGGGTTGGAATAAAGGAGTCCATTTTTGTCCCAGATACAGCGCCGCTCTGGGGGCTGCGTCTGGTATTGCAGGCACTACATGCGTAAGTAAATGGAGCTGAACTGTAATACCAGAAACAGTCTATTGACAAGGGTGGCGCTGTTTGTTTTTTAAATCAATCTCTGATAATTGTGGTGTGTTATTCAGCTAGATGCAAAAAGAAACAAGGATACGAATATTTCCAATTATTATTTTCTGGAAGATATGAATTTAACAACATTCACTTTAGTGAAATAAATAGTTAGGCAGCCGTGTCATTAATAATCATTCAACTAAGAATCATTGCAAAAGAACTAAATATTCTGCATAGTCCTACTCCTTCATTAGCGGCCCATTTCCAAATCATCAGGTTTCATGAATGAAGCGATACATTTGCACTTGATCCAATACAGGATAGACTGAGAAGAAAGTGCAAGAGATAAATAACACGAGGGTCTGGCTGGGTCACGAATGATTAAAGTGCGTCCAATGGAACGATCCGGGGACAGGCTCCAATGGGTATCCAGTTCTGCCAGTGCATGGATCTCTGGTCTGTTCCTATAGAAGGTAGGTGCACCGTGGTCCTATGTAGAGCAGTGATGTTCTCCTAGGTTGGTGCTCTGTTAGACAGGTATGCAATGAGGGCCACCACCGCACCCACATAGGTGCAAATGCCAAGGAAGATGGATAGAACAGCCAGCAGAAAAGTTTGTCTGGAAGCCACACTTGCCCCGTGGTAGTCACCTTGAGCCGAGGCCTTGTTGGTCTGTAGAAAAAGGCAAGTCTTCATTACCAGATCATAAAAGAATCACAATCGTCAAAACTGCAGCACTGTGCTAAAGTTTAGGCAGATGTGGCAAAAGTGCTGCGAAAGAAGGAAATAAGGAAAGAAGGATGCTCTCAAAAATAGAAGCGCCAATAGTTTATTTTTGGCTAATTAACCAAATGCAAAGTGAATGAACAAAACAGAAAGTTCTTCTGGGTCTATCTGCACACAGTTTATTAGGGGAGTGAGCACTGTGCAGTGAGCACTGTGAGCCTGAGAGTGAGCACTGTGCAGTGAGCACTGTGAGCCTGGGAGTGAGCACTGTGCAGTGAGCACTGTGAGCCTGGGAGTGAGCACTGTGCAGTGAGCACTGTGAGCCTGGGAGTGAGCACTGTGCAGTGAGCACTGTGAGCCTGGGAGTGAGCACTGTGCAGTGAGCACTGTGAGCCTGGGAGTGAGCACTGTGCAGTGAGCACTGTGAGCCTGGGAGTGAGCACTGTGCAGTGAGCACTGTGAGCCTGGGAGTGAGCACTGTGCAGTGAGCACTGTGAGCCTGGGAGTGAGCACTGTGCAGTGAGCACTGTGAGCCTGGGAGTGAGCACTGTGCAGTGAGCACTGTGAGCCTGGGAGTGAGCATTGTGCAGTGTGAACACCTGATTATGTGCTGACACATGCTGCATGTTATTACTAGGTCAGCAAAGTGCTGTCTAGTTAGTGGCCTGCCGGGCAGGTGTAGTATCTCTGTGTATTGCACAAAGCTTACTTGCCACAAGGGGCTGTTATTTCCACTTTTCTTCTGTTGCTGGAATAAAATACACCTAGATGGACTTCCCATGGACTGTGTGAGCGCCTGCGTCCTGCCGATCACCAGTGTGGTATAACTGATTAATCACAACCTAAGTATAATCCTACAAAGTCCCTGATTTTGGCTAGTTTCAGACGGGTGTTAGCGATTTTGCCGCAAGAAAATTGCGACAAAATTGTGTCTTTGTTCCCGCAATTTTTGGGCGTCGGCAATGCTTATTTTTGAAGAATAGCCTCACACCGCACCGCTGCCGCCCGCGGTAAAACTGCAGATTAAAAACGCACAATTTTGTATCGCGAAAATCAGAAGGACTTTTAATGTTAAAGTCACATTGCAACAGAAATGTGTTGCGATACAAAGGAGGCTCCATGGGAACATGGGGGATAAAACATCGCAAATTGCAGAATAATGGAGCAGCCGCCATTGTTTGCTCTCTGAACATCGCAGATGGGAAGGAAATCATTAAATCGTCGGTTTCATAAGCATTTTTTTTTTAACTGACTTTCGCACGATTTTCTCGCCCGTGTAAAACCACCATCTGTGCGGCGAACCCAGGAGAACTGATGCAGTTTTGAAGGCGAAGGTTGGACTCACCGAATATGGATTTGATTTCAGTTTCTTTTTTTGCCCATTCGCTCTGCATTGTGTTAAATTGATACAAACTATCAGCACTTCTGTTTCTAAAGCTTTCTTTGCAGTATGTTTTACACCTCCTTAACGTTTTTGCTCAGTGCTGTTTTGGTTTATCAACATTTCTCCTCCTTAAATACATCCCATGACTTTATTTGCTGTAGGGGCAGCTACCTGGCACTGGTTGCTAAAGTACATTTTATCGTCTACTGATAATCCCAAAGTCTTAGGCCAGTGTCACACGGACATTTGCACAACATCCATTGTGCGCATAAATGCGTATAGAGCCGCGTGACACTTCGCTTAGAAGGTTGGCTCAGTACTAGAAATCCTGCGCATACTTATGGGAGTCAGGTGACATATCTGACGGCTGCAAGCCCATGTGACTCAGGAGCGGCACAGGATAGACCAAGCAAAGAACTGCAAAGCTGCCCGGCACTAAATGTAGATTATACCGAGCTGCCTACGGTAAACGGGGCTAAAAGTGAACTCTGGACTATTTCCACTCATTATCTTTTTATACTTGGATGGAAATAGCCTCCAAGAATCCCCCAGGCTATGGCGCGGGGGGCATCCATAATGCATGCGCTGAGCCGCCTCCTGCTACAGAAGGGGAAGGAGGAATTCAGTTGCAGAGTAGAAGGAACATTTTAAATGCAGCCTGTGGACCTGAACCAGAAGCATGACAAGCGGCCGGCTCAAGTCACGCCAAAGACATAAGCAGCGATTACCGCATTGTGATGAACGCCGTCTGGTCTTTGGCTTTGTGGGCGGTCATGTGGGTATACACCTAGATATACGGCATGTTCGTTATGAAGACTGTAAGTGTTATCGTCACAGTCGTCACTATCTTCATCTGCTCTTTGGAAACTCTAGTTTAAAGTGACCCTTCAGTCAGGAGCTCAAAATTGCTTTGTAAGCCAGTCCTAACCAGATGATTACCTGATATGTAGTTTTCCGTGGGTCTTGCTCCTTGGCTGCTTTTCAATTTAGCTGTTAGGACAGAGCTGTGACTACAGTTTAGCTACAGTGCCTAATCTAAGGCAGTCTAGGACACGCCCCTGACTGCCTCCTCTGCAGCCTGAACCAATAATGAGACAGGAGGCGTGTCCAAGACTACCTCAGATTAGACACTGTAGTAAACTATAGTCACAGATCACAGCTCTGTCCTAATAGCGCTGAGCTAAAAAGAAGAAAAATAGCAGGAAAGCGTCCTCTGTAGGTACTGACTTATGCATCAAATTTGGGATCCTGACTGGAGGGTTGCTTTAAATACAATCTACCCTGCTATTGACATATTGTGTAAGTATGGCTGCAGCCAAAACGCTATTCCTTCAGACCGAAGCGAGGGTCTACAGCTCTTACAGTTATTTCCATATTTGTTAACTTGATTAAAGCATTTTGGAAGCTGCAGCTGCTAAATGCCAGGTTTCTATGCAGTTGAAATGATGGGTAGGTGGGTGGGTAGGTGGGTGGGTGGGTGGGTCAGTGGGGTATTTACATTTATCTGTGTATGGTGACCAAGGGTTTACATAGATAGACCATGCATCTTTGATTCGGCTTGTGGAGAGCAAGCCAATATTCTACATTGATGGAGATGTGAACATTTGGGGGCTCCTCTACCCATGGACTGCACAGATAGTGAACCGTAGGGATCCAGTCCAAAGGTCATGACGACGGGGGGGGGGGGGGGGGGGGGGGACTCATGATGGGTCAATGTCCTTTACCAACGGTGGGATGAACATGTGAGGTTCAGTCTTTCTATAGATACTACAATGTTATGAAACATCATAGATACATCCCAAGGATTATGAAGAGTGGGGGATGGGGTTTATTAACAAGTGGGGATCCCTCTCTTCATTGGATGCAGTACAAGGGTCATAAAAAGAAGGGGAAACTAGCTCATGTTGGGCATTACTCCTTACCAATGGTGGTGTTAACAGGTGGGGTTCTTTTTCTTCATAGACCTATTAGCAAATAACCACCTTTCAGCCCAAGAGTCATGAAGAGGGGAGCAGAAGCTCAGGTTCAGCCAATATTGCTAACCAATGGTGGTACAATCATGTGGGGGCTCCTATCACTGAACCAAGGGTCATATCAGTCTACCTAACTAATCTCATGGGGTGAAGGGTCGCTGACGCTACATGACCCATTACCATGGGCCCCTTCTCCTATACATGCATTGCTAGGGATCTGCACAAGCTTACCAACCATTGTTTTCTCTGAACCTTCTTCTGTCATTCTCTTAATCCATGTCCGCTGGAGCAGACAGCACTAGAAGGCAATGTCACCAGTTCTTACCTTTTGTGACAGGAAGAAAGCAGCAATGCCCAGGGGCCAGAAACAGCAGAGCATGGAGAACACAGCGAGTCCCAGGTAGTCTTGGGGCAGGAGCAGCGAGAAGTGACTCTCACTATCTGTGTCACTGTCACTGGATGAATCGTTCTGCGAAGAGAGACAGAGGTGATGCTCAGCAACAATCCCTCCGACACATATAGTGTATAGCCACTAATGACTCCTCATGGGTGATGATGATGTATAGGACTACTCATGTCTTGCTGGCAACTTTCAAAATGGAAAAGTGCAAAAGAGGCAAAAACTGACATTCAGAGTTAAATGAACAGTTCACCATTTATGCCCCAGAATATGGATAGCGCTAGTCTTTATGAATGACCTCCGCTAAAAGGGTCAGACTCGCCAGCCAAGCAAGACGGTAGTTTTTAATATCGTACTACTACTCAATGCATGCAATTGCAAAACCTCTAATGAGCTAAGCTTTCTCCAGTCTACTAAAAGCCCCCTCAACCCATCTAGTTAGGAACAATGCCCCATAGAATCCACATGATACTGCCATTCAATGCCCAAATAATACCACCGCATAATGCAGATTTTTTCAATCTGGAGTGTTAAAGAGAGTTTAGGGGGTTGTACCACAGTCAGCTTTTACCACCTCTCCATAGGATAACTGTCTAATTGGTGGAGGTCTCACTACTGAGATTCCTACTGATCCCAAGAACAGGGGTCTGGTGTTCCCTTCTCCTCTTCATTGCAGGATCACTGAATGCCCAGCGGTGAGGAGGAGATTGAATGGAATGGCATACACATATGCAAGTCTGCTCCATTCGTTTTTAGTGGAGCAGCTGGAGATAGCCGGGTGTGTGTACTTGGCTATGTCCATCAGTCACACTGAAATGAATGGAGCAGTACTGCACACATGCGACCACCGCTATATTCAGTCTGATGCCACTGTGGGTAGGTGTAGTGAGTCCGCAGTGATGAGAAGAGGGGGGCATGGGACCCCCATTCTCAGGATCAGTGGGGGTCTCAACAGTGAAACCCCCACTGATCAGACCTTTATCACCTATCCTAAAGATAGGTGATAAAAAATTAATTGTGACACAACCCCTTTAACAGAAACATCCCTGTTGGTCTAGGGTGTTAAAGACTTGCATAGAATTATTCTTAGTGGTCTAGGGTGGTGAAGGGGTTAATTGAGATGTCCCTGGTTTTGTAATATAGTGAGTGGTTAATGAAAACATCTCTGGTGGTCTAAGCTGGTAAACACATCCATACTGGCCCAGGGTGGCAAAGTGGTTAATGGTGAACTCTCTATTGGTCCACATTATTGAAGGGGGTATTGATAAATCTATGGTGGTCTACAAAAGTGAAGGGATTATGCCCCAAAATATTGTTAGTTGGTCTAGGGTGTTAAAGGCTTGCATAGAATTATTCTTTGTGGTGAATGGGTTAATTGTGAGGCCCCAGGTTTTGTAAAATAGTGAGGGTTTAATGAACATATCTCTGCTTGTCTGAGCTGGTGGACATCCCTAGTGGTCTAGGGTGGCAAGGTGGTTAATGGTGAACCCTCCATTGGTCTGTGTTATTGAAGAGGGTAATGGTAAATCCATGGTGAAGGGGTTAATATTGTAGTTAAACCCCTGGTGGTCTAAGGCCATAATCCAAGATCAGATGATGCTGATTCAAAATGCCCTTCTTTTCCATGAAGAAGGGGGTGGATATGTGACCCTTGGTCGTGCTTGCATGTTGTCTAGCAAGTATACCCTACAACATGGACTTAGTAGAGAACAGAAGGCCTACCTACATGCCAGGCCTGTCCTTGGCTGGCACCATACGCTTCTCCGAGTCTGTAAACACCCAAGACCATACCCTACAGTAAATACCAGCTGCGCTCGCTGCCGCCGTCCGCTCACCGTAATTAAATGAGTGATTCGTTTCATTATTTTCATTCCTGAGTAAGTGGCAAAATTAAAACACCATGTAACGAGCTTCATTGTGGCTGCTGATGCCCGATCAGCTTTTAGCAGCACCCCCGCCTGGTATTGATTTTTATTACAATTTGATATCATTTCATTATCTGGCCGTTGGTTAATACTGATGAGAATCTAATACTGACTGCTGCATTGATCTGCACTGTGAGGATATCTTCTGTCCTGCAGAGCCGGACTCTCACGTAAGACGCTGCTGCATCTGCATAATCTGACACTGGAGGGGCCGAATAGTCAATCGCCAACTTCCCGGTTGACTGCTGAGTGTTGTCCACTATGTGATGGCTCTGACCAGCCTAGGAACGTCCAGGGCACTCTAGTAGGGGGTATCTGTGGGTGGCACCCGCTGTGGCTTGTAAGCAATGTGAAGAGGACTATGGCCAGTGCCAACTGTTATATGTTGTTGTAATGGGGGCATCTGGGCATTCTCTCACTGGGGGACTAAAGTGATGCAAAGAACATGCCTGGCACACTCTGCACACAGCAAAATGGCTTCTTCCTAATTTCCCTCCAAGGATATCACAAAAAAAAATCATTAAATGTGGTTTGTGTACAATAAAAGTCTTACCACCCCGAGCCTAAATGATGGTTCACAGCGGGTTTACACAGGGCAAGTATTGTCCAATAATCGCTGCAGAGAGTTGTTTGAATATGAACAACTGCTGTTTGCGCACTTTTACGGAGAGCGATTGCTCTTCAGTCGTTCATCTTCGCAGTCGCTGGGAGCTTACCTCCCTGCAACGTTGTTGGCTGTTGAAAAACAAGTGATTACCTATTTACATCAGACAGTAATTAATCAAACATGACTATTTTAAGGTGAGTTTACATTGGCTCTATGGAGTGACTATTCATACGATGCTTGTAAGGCCACCCTAATAATACGGGCTTGACATGAGACGTACACTGAATTTACTACACCCTTGTGCACTTAGAGTACTAAGACTTTGTTCACATCTGTGCCTGAGGCTCCATTTGTAACTTCCAGCACAACTCTAGCCAAAAGTCTCAGACAAAATAGCCTAGCATGCGGCGCTGCGTGGACCGGATGGCGGCAGAAGCTGTAAGGACCCTTTTCCAGCCATTGGGGTCCATTCGGCACCATTCAGTTTCATCATAGGTTGGCTATGGTATTCTGTTTTGTTTTTTTGTTCCTATGACAGAAAGCAAAACTGCGATGTGAACAAAGCCGACACAGAGACACACAATAAATAACACACCAATGAACAGCAGCTTGCTGACGGTTTCCATATACAACATCACTTTTTTCCTGTACTGTACAAAGTAAAAGGAAATACATGTGAAAAGAGCAAAAAAAGAACTGAAAACACCTCCTGTTCACATTAGTCGGCTTGTGTTCATAATGGAGCCACAACGGCTCTGCTGATCCAACATCGATGGATCTCAGATCGGTGGGGGGTTCGAATCAGGCTGTTATAGATACTGAAACGTCTCCCACAAAATGCATGAAAGCTACATTGTATCATTCATGGGTTGCTCCTGCTACCTGTATAACTGTCCCATATCTGTGGGGGAGTAACGACTGTTCTATGCACATTTTTGGCTCACAAGCGGGTTTGTCACTTCTCAAACATTTCAGCCATTGGTCTGATGAATTATATGACCCCCCCCCCCCCCCCCCCCCCGGTTTTTACCCCCCATGTTGGCGAATGTTGTCAGTTAAGAGTAATCACATCTGACAACAAGCATGTTATCACTTTTTGAAGCTCTTGATGCAAATGTATTCCTATAGGTTATTTATAATGCCCGCTCCCTGGTATACAGATGATCAGTCCGAGCCGCAGGCAGGCTGCATACATAACTCCTCAGCACATCGCAAGAAATGGGCTTTGTTCCAAAAAAAGTTAAAAGCAGCCCATTTATTAAGAGATACACTATAGAATTCACTTTGAAACGGGCAAGATTCTGCCAAGCTGGATAATATGAAAGGCTGCGCACCATGTAAATAACACGGGGCGCTCGCTGCGGACGCCCCCTCTTTACAGTCCTTTCACTTTGCTGAGAAAACCATAAGTTAAAGAATAGCTGTCATTTCCATCATGTTTTCCTCAATCAGCCGTACGAGCGAGATGAGAGCGAGCGAGAGAAAGAGGCGGAATCCCCTGCAGAGAAGCCGGGCCGACCTCCGCCCGCGTGGACCAACCCCGAGGGAATCTCACACCTTATACCTCATATCCCGCTTATACTTTTATAGTGTATCATGAAAGAAAAGTTTGTTGCCGTGTTAGCCTGTAGAAGGAAATGGTGTTGCTTTCAGTGAGAGAAATGAATGATCTGGAACATAAAGTATGATGTGTTTATAGCTAAAAAATGCTGTTAGCCGCGCAAGCTTTCGAGCCTTCATCAGGAGTGATAGACCCATACCAGATGAAGACGCCCAGCAGCCCTGGAAGCTGGCGGTGTTCACATCACCATTTTATTAGTTGGCCATTGAGAGGTATTCTGTCTACAAGATGACTAGAAGCATTAGTATATCATGGATGTCTGCAGATGAGTCTCCCACCTCTCAGGACAATGAGGTTTCCTTAAACTCAATTCTGCAATGGTAGCCTGACTCTAAGAGAAGACTTGGGACCCTTGTTGTCCCAATAGGTCAGTAACTACAAACTGGGGTGCCGTGGCGGCTTGGTGCGCTGTGAGAACTCACCAGGGGTGCCACGGCTTCCAGGCTGGAGATCACTCAGCCGACATTAACCCCTTCATGACACCCCCCCTTTTTTTTTCCATTTTCGTTTTTTAATTCCCCCTTTAAAAAATCATAAATCCTTTATTTCCCCATCGCCGTCGCTGTATGAGGGTTGTTGTTGTTTTTTGCGGGACGAGGTGTAGTTTTCAGTGGTGCTATTTAGTGCACCCTATAATGGACTGAAAAACTTTTAAAAATTCTAAGTGGAGTAAATAGAAAAAAAAATGACATTCCGCCATCTTTCAGTGCGTCTTGTGTCTACGGCGCACAAACTGCAACAATAACCTGATAACCGTATTCTGCGGGTCGGTGCGATTACTACGACACTAAACTTGGATAGTTTTTGTTTTTACTATACTCCTCTTTTTTTTTCAAAGACATTTAATTATTTTCAATTATTTTCTGCCGCCATCTTGTGCGCACAATAACTTATTATTTTTCCATTTACGTCGTTGAGCGAGGGCTAATTTTTTGCGGGACGTCCTGTAATTTCCGTTAGTACTAATTCGGAATACATATGAGTTTTTGATCGCTTTTTATTGCGTTTTTTCTGGGAGACAGGGTGACTGAAAAAGTGCATTTGTGGCGTTCTTTATTTTTTTCGGACGACGTTCACTGAGCGCGGTAAATAATGCACTACTTTCATAGATCGGACATTTACGGATGCGGCGATACCAAATATGTATTTTTGTTTAATGATTTAGATTTTTTAATTACAGATACGGCAAAAGGGGGGGGGGTTAAACTTTTATTACTTTTTTTTTTCTTACAATTAAAAAAACTTCATTGCTCTTTTTTTAACTTTACCTTTAAGTCCCCCTGGGGGACTACAATATGCGATACTTTGATAGCTCCTACAGTATGACGTAATGCTATAGCATTACGTCATACTGCATTCTGACAGGCAGTCTATCAAGCCACCCCACGAGGATGGCATGATAGGCAGTCTCCTGAGCCAGCCCTGGGGCCTTTCAGAAGGCTCCCGGCTGCCATGGCGCCTGCACGGCTCCTCCCATCTCACTGCAGGAGGGGCCGTACAGGACGCCCGAACAGCGTTTGGGGCTTTAAATGCTGCTGTCAGAATTGACAGTGGCATTTAAAAGGTTAATAGCCGCGGGTGTCAGCTGTAATAAACAGCTGACGCTCGCACTGTATGCAGAGAGGTCGGCCCGCTGAAGCGGGAAGGTTAAAGGGGCTTTCCAGGCAGCGCCTGTCGGGATACACCGGGATCGGAGTGGAAGCTGCTGCTCCAACCCCTGTGTAGTGGTCGGCCGCCTCCTGCCAGTGACAGTACTAAGAGGCGGTCCAAGCGCTGCGGGGAAGCCCTGCCCCTGTGGAGCAATGAGTGCATATCGGCCCAGAGGAACAGACCCTGAATTAGGGATAGTGAAGGGTACCAAAACCACACCCCTGCAGGAGAATAGAAAAACAGCAGCAGGTGCCATCTTGTTTAGAGGAGTGACGCAGCAATATAAACTTTTAAAGTGGCGGAGGTCAGCTGCCATGAAAAGACAGGGAGACTGAATATCCAAGCTGAGAAATGACTAGAAAAGCACGATAGAGTGGGCCAGTAGAGCGGCATGTAAAGGCATGTAGTAGCGGCTGCTAGAGCAGATGTAGGGGTGGCAATAGAGTAAGGGATGCAAGACCCTGCAGGGGGTGGGTGGGAGACAGATGCCTTCCCCAATGTTTTCTAGTCACTGAGAGGCAACAAGTATGGTGCAGGGGCCCAGAACTAGTGGGGCCCCTCCATAATGTTATATGTCTGTCTCGTTCCATTGTATTGTCAGTGTCTTATGTGTAGTGTGCATTTGGTATGTGTATTGCAACTCTGCAGCACTGATGGGTTACTGTCTGGGTTATGTCTAGAAAATGTATCTTGTTGTGTGTCATGTGACCTTGTTATATATATATGTGTGTGCAAAGTGCAGAGAGTGGATCTTCTTGTAAAAGTAGGAAGAAATGCTTGCAAAGAGTGAGAGTCAGTTAGCAAGTCTGCAAGCGAGTGAACCGCACAGACATTGTGTATCTGAAGAATGGAAGAAGGTGAGCGATGCCCTTCTGCTTAGCCTGGGCCTACCCTACCCAGGATGTGCCAATGCAACCACTAAGCACTGAGAGAGAGAGGAAGAGAAAGGCACCAGAAGCGTGAGTGTTGACCAGTAAAGTGTTGAAGGGAGAGTCGCGGGGCGCGGGATCACATAGATAACTGGGACTGTGGATTGTCCAGATTACCTCGAGAAGTCCTCCCTGTCACACTGCCTTCTAGAAGTATAATTTGTGCCAAACTACTGTTAAACGTTGAAACTTTGCTGAAGTTACAGACAAACCGTTCCCGTATCCCTGTGTGTGGACTAGATTATTTAATTCACCGAGATTCATTGCAGAGGAGAGAACGGTGGCGTCACGAGTGACAAGAAGATTGCGGGTAAACTTTGGTTACATTTTCCCTGCAACCCCCCCAACAGTAACTTGGACGGGTCCCGAGCCACCCCCAGGGATGGTAGCTATCCTGCTATCTCCCGCTCCTCGGATGCTGCATAGGGTAAAGCTCACGGTGAGCCAAGATATGGTGAATACTTCTGAACGTTACTGAGAGAGTTGTGTCAGCTTGTATGTGTATATGTTGCTATAGACACCGGGGAGGGACAGAGGTGCCAAGGACAAGCTGCTGGGAAATTAAACACAACCAAAGTCGGATGTGGAGAGCCAGTACCCAAAAGATAGGTGCTTGATAGGTGCTCCCGTACGCAGAACATAAGGCTCGCCAGAGGTCCCTGTGTCCATTATAAGATTGGTAATGCCGGCAGATGATGAAGGTAATGGCCCTCGTGCTCCTGAATGCACCCACATTAGGTACACTAGACACCCATAGAAGTCTATAGGTTATGTATTAAGCTTGTATGGAACTATAACCCTTCCAGTTGTGAGTTATGCCAGCACTCTTCCAAGGGTCAAGGTGACGGTACGGTAAAATAATATAAAAAGGGAAGGTCGCACAGCTTGAGAATGGACCATACTGTACAAGAGTGTCTAGACTATGGGGACATCTTCCATACTTCTGGTAAAGCAGCAAGCGCTGCTGGGACTATTGTTTATGGGGGCACTCTGCTTGTATTGTTTATGGGGGCACTCTGCCTGTATTGTTTATGGGGGCACTCTGCCTGTATTGTTTATGGGGGCACTCTGCCTGTATTGTTTATGGGGCACTCTGCCTGTATTGTTTATGGGGGCACTCTGCCTGTATTGTTTATGGGGCACTCTGCCTGTATTGTTTATGGGGCACTCTGCCTGTATTGTTTATGGGGGCACTCTGCTTGTATTGTTTATGGGGGCACTCTGCTTGTATTGTTTATGGGGGCACTCTGCTTGTATTGTTTATGGGGGCACTCTGCTTGTATTGTTTATGGGGGCACTCTGCCTGTATTGTTTATGGGGCACTCTGCTTGTATTGTTTATGGGGGCACTCTGCCTGTATTGTTTATGGGGGCACTCTGCCTGTATTGTTTATGGGGGCACTCTGCCTGTATTGTTTATGGGGGCACTCTGCCTGTATTGTTTATGGGGCACTCTGCCTGTATTGTTTATGGGGCACTCTGCCTGTATTGTTTATGGGGGCACTCTGCTTGTATTGTTTATGGGGCACTCTGCTTGTATTGTTTATGGGGGCACTCTGCTTGTATTGTTTATGGGGGCACTCTGCTTGTATTGTTTATGGGGGCACTCTGCTTGTATTGTTTATGGGGGCACTCTGCCTGTATTGTTTATGGGGCACTCTGCTTGTATTGTTTATGGGGGCACTCTGCCTGTATTGTTTATGGGGCACTCTGCCTGTATTGTTTATGGGGGCACTCTGCCTGTATTGTTTATGGGGCACTCTGCCTGTATTGTTTATGGGGGCACTCTGCCTGTATTGTTTATGGGGGCACTCTGCCTGTATTGTTTATGGGGGCACTCTGCCTGTATTGTTTATGGGGGCACTCTGCTTGTATTGTTTATGGGGGCACTCTGCCTGTATTGTTTATGGGGGCACTCTGCCTGTATTGTTTATGGGGGCACTCTGCCTGTATTGTTTATGGGGGCACTCTGCCTGTATTGTTTATGGGGCACTCTGCCTGTATTGTTTATGGGGCACTCTGCTTGTATTGTTTATGGGGGCACTCTGCTTGTATTGTTTATGGGGGCACTCTGCTTGTATTGTTTATGGGGGCACTCTGCTTGTATTGTTTATGGGGGCACTCTGCCTGTATTGTTTATGGGGCACTCTGCTTGTATTGTTTATGGGGGCACTCTGCCTGTATTGTTTATGGGGCACTCTGCCTGTATTGTTTATGGGGCACTCTGCCTGTATTGTTTATGGGGGCACTCTGCCTGTATTGTTTATGGGGGCACTCTGCCTGTATTGTTTATGGGGGCACTCTGCCTGTATTGTTTATGGGGGCACTCTGCCTGTATTGTTTATGGGGGCACTCTGCCTGTATTGTTTATGGGGGCACTCTGCCTGTATTGTTTATGGGGGCACTCTGCCTGTATTGTTTATGGGGGCACTCTGCCTGTATTGTTTATGGGGGCACTCTGCTTGTATTGTTTATGGGGGCACTCTGCCTGTATTGTTTATGGGGCACTCTGCCTGTATTGTTTATGGGGGCACTCTGCTTGTATTGTTTATGGGGGCACTCTGCCTGTATTGTTTATGGGGGCACTCTGCTTGTATTGTTTATGGGGGCACTCTGCCTGTATTGTTTATGGGGCACTCTGCTTGTATTGTTTATGGGGGCACTCTGCCTGTATTGTTTATGGGGGCATGCCATTTCCACTGATTAAGGGGGTACTCTGCTGGCACTGCCCATGGCACTGTTCTAACATTGTTTTCGAGAATATTCAGATGGAGATGCTCAGAAAGTGTCTGTGATGATGCCATTAACAAGGCCCCCTTTCCTGTTATTGAGGCATTGCCTGTTTTGTAAACCCAGTTTCCAAATGTTAAGTGTGATTGTTCCCAGAAAGAGAAACCAAGTCGTCTTGTAGATATGATAGCTTTTAATGGCTACAAAAATACATGATGTTACAGCGAGCTTGTGAGCCTCTCGGGTTCTTCAGGCTAAAATGGAATAGATCCGAAGAGGCATGAATACATACACTCATATGCAGCACCTGAGGGCCACGGCCTAGGAGACAGCGGGGTAGAGTTTGGGCCTTGTCACAGTGGCTCTGCCATCTCCCACCTGGAGGGTAACCGGTGACATGGGTGTTACCTTTTTGTGCTCACATGTGCGTGTTCCTGTAATTCCTGTGCTTGCAGAGAAACATACAACCGTATGCCCATTCACTGAAATGTTAATTGAAAAGCTAATTAGTTCAATCTGTGCTCTAATGAAATACATGCGCATGTGAATGAACCCGCTGACATCTAGAGGTTCTCCTCTCTGTATGGCACGGATTAGGCCGTATTCACAGAAATGATTTGTGCACACAGCAGGCATGAACGGAGCCCAGTGATTTCAATGGCGTATTTAACGCACGCATTTAGTTTGCGCAACAAAATATGCAGAATGTTCTATTTTTCTGCACACTTGCACCTTAAAATAGCGCATATTGAAGTAATTAACTTGCTCTCCCATTTCAATGACTGGTCGCGGGCGCACTATTTGCTAGCTTAAAAAGTACACTCACAAATACACAACGATCATTGCTCAAATACGCACCGCCATGGCGTGTGTAAATGTGTTTATGCCTGTATGACACTGGCCTTACTTGTGTATACATATATACTCCTGGCCCCTCCATAAATGTCATGCATGTAATGTCTTGTGTAGATGCGCTGTGCAGAAACTGTCCTGCCATTTGTTATGTGTATTGCATCGCTGCAGCAAATGAAGAGTTAATGTCTGCATGAGGCTGGGATATGTCTGCAGATGTAACAATTCATGTCCTGTCATGGGGTATGCTTGAGATTATAAACATGAGTGATTTGGGTGTGGTAGATCAGAGAGTAGGGAGTGGAGTCCATCAGAGAGTAGGGAGTGGAGTCCATCAGAGAGTAGGGAGTGGAGTCCATCAGAGAGTAGGGAGTGGAGTCCATCAGAGTGTAGGGAGTGGAGTCCATCAGAGTGTAGGGAGTGGAGTCCATCAGAGAGTAGGGAGTGGAGTCCATCAGAGTGTAGGGAGTGGAGTCCATCAGAAAGTAGGGAGTGGAGTCCATCAGAGTGTGGGGAGTGGAGTCCATCAGAGAGTAGGGAGTGGAGTCCATCAAAGTGTGGGGTTCCGTTCTAACCTGATCTAGTGTTGTCTTAGTTTTGAGTGGAGTGCCAGCCGCAGGGGGGTACCATCAACTCCTATGTGGTGAATAATGGAGGAAGAGGAGTGGTTCCCTGAAACCTGCTATACCAGGGGCCACTGAGGAGTAGAGAGATATAGTGAGCGACAGAAGAACCTCATCTCTGTGCAGAGGTATTGTGTTTAGAGTGTATCTGAGGAGTCTATCCCTTCCTGGTCCAGGAGCGGTCCTGGACAGATAACAAGGACTGTTGGGCCGGTGTCGTCCTGAGTATATTCCCTTCGAGGAGCGGTCCCGTACAATTATCAAGGACTGTAGGGCCAGCATCATCCTGAGTTCCTCCCAGACCCTCTTTCTCTGTGTTGCCTGCATCGGTGTGTCGTTGGGCTTTTGTAAAGTGTTCCGGTTACCCACAGTAGAGTTTGACCAGGCCCGGACCGTTCCCAGGGACTGAGGGATCTAATATACAGTCTGTGGACTTGTCTTATTATCACTTTATTCCGGTGAAAAGGGAGCGGTGGCGTCACGTGACAACCTACCATCCAACTCAATGTTCATTGGCCATCCCCACCCTAGGGGTGTCTGGAGGAGGCCTAGTGGTACCCGGGCCGAGGTCACGTGTAGCCCTCCGGGAAGGAGACTGGTGAGTGCCGCCGTGACCCATGACAGCCTTACCCCCCCAACTCCTCTGTGTGGGCCCCGTGTCCTGGGTGGCCCCTCCGGGGCACCCCACTTACACACCTTTTCAGATCTACCTAAAACGTCTTAAGGCCATGCACCAAACTTACAGAGCAGTAACAACACAAGCGTGGCATTCATTCGGATGGTGATGTCATAGTATGATGGTGTCCCTTCCTGCGCCGAGTCCACGCCGCGTTTACTACACACATTAATGATGTGGTGAATGAGGCTGAAATCTACGGACCGACCAGCGGCACCACAAATGAAAATAAGAGGTGGAAATTCCCGTGAAGGCCTCGTTCAGACGACCGTCACTAAAAATCGTGTGAGTGAAGAATAGCCGCAGTCACGTCCCGAGTCTGAGCCACGTTTTGTCGTCCGTCCTAACAGGCGGCTGCGGCTTATTGTCGAAAAAAAAAACGCTGCCGCGCGGAAATCCCTCGGTCGGCAGGAATCCTCGGAATGACTCTTTGTGCTTGAACAGAGCCGGCTGCCTTTGTTTCTCGGCGTTGGAAGCCCCCCCCCTCCTTTTTTTTCCGCTTCTCTGGGAGCCTCCGGCGTATCTCGGCAGAAGATAGGGCAAGACGTATCCTTTCACGCGGCGTATAAAATCGGGCGCCATTTTCAGTCGCCGATGCCCTAATATTCCCACCACTATTTTTTCTCCGTGACTAAATATCGCTGGTCTGAATGGATACATCGGAAACCGAACGCTTCGGAGGGATATATATGGCCGTGTGAATACGACCTAAACGCGCAGCGTTCTGCTACAGATCTCCTGGTGTGAACATACCCCAAAACGCGGTTACTGCGGCGTGCGGGAAGCCGCTCTTCACCCAGTGTTATGATCCTGGTTATGGACACTTTGACCCCTTCCTCATAGATCGGACGCGCTGCCCATGGGGGGCTTCACACAAGCCCCCGCTAGCAGATGGAAGGAGCACAATGTGGGGTCTTCATGCTGATTATCCGACTCCTCTCTGCAGCAGCTTTATCCCAGAATGGACACATTTACATATAATCACATTGCTGCAACTCCGACACATTAATTACACCGAAAAGCTGCAAACGTCGCATTTCACTGCAGCTTCTAGAGATTTTCAATGTCTCGGAGAAATACTAAACGGCTCCGACCAGCAGGAACCTTATGCAGAAATGGCAACAAGGATGGTGGATATGAAGGAAACGCATCCCGGCCACCACATCCACCCCCCCCCCCCCGCCAGCCAACCCCCACCCCACCTCCCGGCCACCACATCCACCCCCACCCCCCGCTGTGCCTCATCCACCCCCCCCACCTGCGGCTGTGCCTCATCCACCCCCCCACCCCCCGCTGTGCCTCATCCACCCCCACCCCCCGCTGTGCCTCATCCCGGCCACCACCACCCCACCTCCCGGCCACCACATCCACCCCCACCCCCGGCGGTGCCTCATCCACCCCCCCCCCCCCCCCCCCCCCCCCCGCTGTGCCTCATCCATCCCTGGCTCGCTTCGAATCAGACTGTAAACGACCTGACAATTGTAGGGCAGCCAAGCGTGCAAACACTGTCTGTTAGACACAATGCCGTAACACAAGGCAAACAACACCGCCACGCTGAGCACAAGACCGCTACGCAGAATGATGAAGGCGGAACCTAAAGCCCCAAGAAAAAAACTGTAATTGGGGCCCCATCAACCATATTTCGGTACCTTTGAGCCCCCAATTACCAGACACCAGTGCAACAGATCGGCGTGAGATCCAGGGCAGATCCAGCACAAGATCCCAGACCAATAACACCAATTATTCCAGTCGGTGATAGGTATGTACGACGGATCCCTTTACATTCGATGGGGTCCATCAGGCACCGTTCATGTCAGCTAGAGGGATTCTATGTTACTATTGATTCTCAGGATAGGTCATCGAAAGTTGATTAATGGAGTCTGCCACTTGGGATCTCTACCGATAAACTGATCCCTGCGCCCGCTGTCATTGCAGAGAGTGTTAGGAGCAAATAGCGCTGTCCACATCGCAGTGGGGTGGTCTGGTACTACAAACACAACTCGCATTGAATTCAGTGGGAACTGTGCTTGCAATGCCAAACTGGGGCGCTGCTATACAGACAGCCATATCTGCTTCCAGCACTGACAGCGGGCCCTGGGATCAGCTGACTAGCAGGGATCCCAAGCGACAGACCTCTGCCAATTAACTACTGATTACTTATCCGGAGGACAGAATAGGGGAGAATCCCTTTCAGTGCCAGGTCTGGCAACTTCATTATTTTTGTTGTTCACCTCTTATGATGGAGCCGAACAATGGAAATAATAGAGCTGGTGTGAACCCAGCATAAAGGCCCATTTACATGCAACGATTATCGCTTAAAATTTGGTCCATTGACTGCCGATGAGTGATCAATGTTGCGTGTAAATGCTGCCACCGTTTACACGCAACAGGTCCGCGCACTGTATTCTGCACGGGAGTCAGAGATTACATTGTATTCTGCCGACAGCCCATGCGAGAACAATGGAGCTGTGTGCAAAACTCAGACCACATGCTGTGCTCTACAAACAGCTCCCAGAGGCCCTTTCACGCGCAAATGAAGCTAATAAAGTGTTAATGGAGATTAGTGTCCATTAACACTTTATGCAAAATGATCGCAAAAACTGTCAATCGTTTGAAAGATTGTCTTTGCGTGTAAATGGGCCATAACTCTCCAATATAATGCGGTCGGTTTTCTCTGCAGTTCTGTGTATAATCCCCGCTCACACTCTTCGCACGTTCGCATCAGATCTTCTATTTATAATGGAGAGATGACCACCATAGAAGCACTGCTTTCCAATAGACCCCATAACTGTAAGAGAGGGCCCCATAGGGATTCCAGCATTTCGGACAGCGAGAACAAAGTGCATTAAGGGGCAATGAAGATTAGGAAGGAGGAGCCATAAAGGGTGCTGTGGACTCATTGGGATGGAAGGGAGACATAAGGGGGTGATCTAGGACGGTCTCTCTGGCTACATGCAGGGGGGTGGTCGTCACTAGCTGTTGGGGCTGAGCTAATTATGGGGTCCGTCATTCAGAGTTAAGGGGCGCCTAAAGGTGACAGCTAGGACTCCTAAGGGTGGATAAAGGGGTCTACCTGGGAGAGGGAAGAGCAGTTAGACCCAAAGTAGGGCAGACTCGGGAAGCCCTAGTTTGTCGATGGCGGAATCACTTATCCCAGGATGAGGATATTTGAGGAGATGCCCGCGGCATGGCAGTCCTGCATTCAGCCGAAGCGCTATTGCCTGGGGGAGGATAGCCACTCAGTTTCAACGGGCAGGCCTCCCGTTAGGTGGCCAATGTGTAGCCAGTGTTCAGTGGGTACGGCAGCTATGGGGCCAATGATAAGCTAGCTGGCATGCTGATAATGCGGACACGCTGGTAATGCGGTATGTGGCTACTGCCGTGGCAGAGTGGTAAGTCTCAGCAGGAGGCTCATGTTAAGGCACGGTATTAAATGCAGTGGTGAGGCCGTGCGGATGGCAGTGTGCACAAGAGTCAGGCAGCAGGCATGGCCCAACTCGCCTCCGAGCCACGTGGCAGGCTGAGGCCCAGACAGTCCGTAGGGATCAAGTGCTGCGATTCCCAATGTATTGGCCTATAATAAAGTGTGGCCTACGCCACAAAAGATTTGTTTCAAACCCTGCTGCCTGTTCCTTTACTGTCTTAAAGGGGGACGGTTGAGCAAATAGACGAGGGGTGTGTAGGGTCACTTGTAGAGCTGCCGACTGGGATCATTGGAGTCTAAAGTATTGGAAAGGGTGCTGGAGGACCGGCTGGAGGATTTGAAGGCAATGGTGATATCACAATGAGTTTGGTCCAATGTCAGGGTCAGACCTGCCAGAATGATGCCGAAATGTGGACCTACCTCCATATCCAGGACATCATCATCCCGCACATCACATGACACAGTATGAATGTCTTTCTCTGGGGTGTACAGTAACTTCTTGCAGATATCTGGACTTCCCTGAGTGTCTACAAAGGTAGTCTCTAAATAGTCTTTTCCCCTCCAGACCCGGGGATCTGTTGACCTCCAAAAAGAGACGTCTGCAACCCTCCCACCCCCAGAATCCACAGTCCTGCGGAGGCTCCCTGGGTCCAGGAACTGCTGGGGTAGTTCTCCACTTTGCTGTTTACGGTGTGGGAGACATTTCCAGATGAATCCTTCCCCCCCGCCATCTTTAGAGAGGAGAGGGGTGAGCATACCTGTCCCCATCGACCTGTCCAGTAGAGGGTGCTGTAGCTCATGCAGACACTCCATTACCTCTCAGTATTGCTGTTGTCTCCAGAGGATTCTGGGAGAAGCCATTGTCCAGTAAGTGAAGCTTTGTGCCTGGCCTTCTTATGGCTGACTCTTATTTTCCAGCTTTTCTTTAATTTTCAAGTGTTGAGAAATTCTTCATGATTTCTGTATTGGGCTGATAGTCAGATGTAAGGAGCCGAGTCTTTACCTGCAGCAGGTGGGTCGTGGTAGGAGGATCACGTAGGGATCATTCATTGTTTGCATCTTTTCTGCTCCCAAAAGATTGAGACCAATATTTCCTGTAGACGAAAATGAGAGGAGAATTAATGATAAGCTCCCAGGTAGGACAGCTTATGTCACCATCCTGCCTCTGCTTGTCTCTTCTGTCTGCGAACCTACTCACCTCCCTGCCTCTATACTGTCTGCCCTCTATTCCCTGTCTCCCTAGTACCTGCCCTAACCTACTTGGCTCTCTACTGCCTACCCTCACCTCCCTGCCTCCCAACTGTCTGCCCTCTATTCCCTGTCTCCCTAGTACCTGCCCTAACCTACTTGGCTCTCTACTGCCTACCCTCACCTCCCTGCCTCCCAACTGTCTGCCCTCTATTCCCTGTCTCCCTAGTACCTGCCCTAACCTACTTGGCTCTCTACTGCCTACCCTCACCTCCCTGCCTCCCAACTGTCTGCCCCCCATGCCCAGCCTCCCTACCGCCTGCTCTCATCTCCCGGACTCCCTACTGCTTGACCTTAATTTCCTGCCTCCCTACTGCTTGACCTTTCCTCAAATACCCTTCTCCCTACTTCCTGGGCTCAATTCTATGCCTCACTAGTGCCTGCCCATACCCCCTGCCTCTCTACTGCCTGTCTGCATTTCCCTACCTCTACTTTCTGCCTGCCCTCAATTCCCTGCCTCCCTTTACCTTCCTGCCTTTTGACTGGTCACCTTCACCTCCTTGTGTCGCTACTGCCTACTCTCATCTTCCTGACTATCTACTATGCCCCCTCACCTCCCTGCCTCTCTACTGTCTGCCTTTACTTCCCTGTCTATCTACTACCTGTCCTCACCTCCCTGCCTCTCTGCCTGCTCTCACCTCCTTGCTTCCTGACTGCCTGCCCTCACCTCTCTGTCTGTCTGGATCTCCCTACCTCCTTACTGCCTACCTACATTTATTTACCTGCCTTCCTATTGCCTGCTCTCACCTCTTTGCTCTTCTCCTTCCTAGGCCCAATTCTCTGCCTCCCTACTGCTTGCCTATAGCTTCCTGATTGCCCTTCCACCTTTTACTCCAATTCCCTGCCTCCTTTTACCTTCCTCCCTTCACCTCCTTGCTTCGCTACTGCCTGCTCTTATCTTCCTGCCTCTCTACTATCCCCCCTCACCTCCCTGCCTCCCTACTGCCTGCCTTTACTTCCCTGTCTATCTACTACCTGCCCTCAGCTCCTTACTGCCTACCTACATTTATTTACCTGCCTTCCTATTGCCTGCTCTCACCTCTTTGCTCTTCTCCTTCCTAGGCCCAATTCTCTGCCTCCCTACTGCTTGCCTATAGCTTCCTTATTGCCCTCCCACCTTTCACTCCCATTGCCTGCCTTACTGCCTTTTTCTTTGGTGCGAAGCCCTTGGGTTTTATTGTAATGTTGAATAGACTCTTTGTACTGTCCTTTTCTGAAGTGTATTGCAGACAACATTCGGTTATCACGCTTTGCCCACGGGGTGCTGGCTGTGGCAACCTGTGTCTGGTGCAACACACCAAAAATCTCTGTTGCCCTAGAAGCCAGGGAATGGTAGAAAAGGTGGGGTGGCCCCTGGCAGAGTGGAAGGAAGCCAATCTGAGTTAGTGTGCCAAGTGAGCAAGCCTACGGCCTTGGAGGGGCAAATGAGGCGAGGACTAGATCCTGACTCCACATTGTGTGCCACCCCGCACCCAGAGACAAAAGCCACGCACCGTTGAATAGAGTTCCGATGAAAAGTTAACAGATTACCACCCATTGTGATAAGAGCCAGAAGGAAAACCGGTTACCAAGAGTGGAGGGCAAAAGGCTTGCTCAAAATCTGTTGGCAAGTTGGGCGCATGAAGTGGATGCCGGGTACCCTGAAGAGGACGCTGCATCACCTGACCCAGGTAGGTCCCTCATTCCCCGAGGGCTACAACACCTGTTGGCCGATCCCAGTCCTGGGGTGGAGGGCTCCGCTGTAGCGCCCCGTTCTACATTTCAATTTCACTGGTATTGTCTACCTGCCTGTCATTGTCATCCGCCTCTCGTCTTCCCCTGGATGCCTCTCGTCGTTCTCATTATCTGCCCTCCTTTGCCTCCTTCTCCAGTGCTAGCCCTCCCCTAATTGATGCCATCTCTCTGTGGTCCCACTATTGACTGCCCGTCTCTCCCATCTGCCTATCTAAGCACGCAGGTCTGTTCTGCAGCCCACAGATATGGAGGTTGTACATAAGTGTCTTTATACCAGTAGCAGAGTAAACATATGTAGTAGACGGTGAGACGTTATGTGAGGTCGGCCCTCGCCCTGCAGCGGGGAGAGATACTGTATATGTGAGATTATTAACTGCTCTCTTACTGTAATTAATATCCCCGTTAGGAATCACCTTGTACCTCTGGGAAGCATGTAGAGATACGCCAAGTATATGGCACCGCCATGTAATCGCTCACCCTATGGGGCTGTCACAGGATTTATAAGTGTTTAGGGATCCTAAATGTCAATCTTGTGGAACTCTATAGAATTTCCCCATTAGCAGGGACGGTCTGCGACTAAGTATGTTAACAGTGGGGCCCCAAGTGCTGAGATCCTGTACCAACCCCACAGTCAGTCTACTCAGAAGGTCATGATCTCTAGCATGTCTAGGGGTATTGTCTTACAATACCAGGGGTACAAGTCCCGAGGTGCATGCCCCCCCCCCTTAAAATATCAGGGGTACAAGTCCCAAGGTGCATGCCCCCCCCCCCCCCTTAAAATACCAGGGGTACAAGTCCCGAGGTGCATGCCCCCCCCCCTTAAAATATCAGGGGTACAAGTCCCAAGGTGCATGCCCCCCCCCTTAAAATATCAGGGGTACAAGTCCCGAGGCGCATGCCCCCCCTTAAAATACCAGGGGTACAAGTCCCGAGGTGCATGCCCCCCCCTTAAAATATCAGGGGTACAAGTCCCGAGGTGCATGCCCCCCCCCCCCAGAATGATTTCTATACACATACAGTATTGTCAAACAATACCGCTATACCAGGACCAAATGTTACTGCCATACAGAGAGGAAGCATTACCTCCATACTGCTACTCACCGGAATGCACAATGCAAAGATCCATATTGCCAATAATACCAATAGACGAGGGGCAGATAATACTGCCATGTCCACATATCATCTCTACACAGTGTCTGAATGTTACCATACTGGTGATGAATAAGAATCACTATGCAAAGACCAGTATTACCCCCGTACATTGACCATGTAGTTCTACACTGATTACAGTACAGTTATATCCAGTGGCTCACCGTTGACTGCTTCTCTGATTGTAGTTGTTCACTTTTCCCATCTTCTCCATATTGCCCTGGCCATTATGACAACGTCTTCCAGACACAACTTGTCTGCAGAGTCTGCTGGCCAGGTTTCTTTGGTTCTTCATGCTTCCAGCACTTTCTCTACTTCTTACCAGCGTATACAATTCTGTGCCTGTTGCTCCCCCATTTGCCCTTATCACTGTACATGCTGTGTGGCACAGTACCAGCAAATACCGAACTTCAGAAATAATTATGTCATAACTACAGTTACCCTCGCAAATAAATCCCTACAGACAGTGCCCTGAAGATAGTAGAGCTAGACAGACTGCTCTCCATGCATCCTCTGTTGCACAGATTTCACCTCATGCTCTTTCTATTATGCAGACTGCTCCCTATGCACCTCTATTTCTCTCACAGACTGCTCCTCATGCCCACATCTGGTATACAGACTGCACACCATGCCATTCTCTATTACACAGACTACACTTCATGCCACCGTCTCTTACAGACTACCCATGCCCCTTCGCACTCACAGATTGCTCTACAGGCCCCTTCCTTTTTCCCATGGACTGCGCCCCTCCTCAATGCAAGCTGCTCCCCTCTCACAGACTGCTCCCTGCTCTCACACTAGCTTGCAGCCAGGTCCATTGCAATGTTGCTGAACATGGATAGTTCAGCTTCGTGTTTCCTCCTTGTTCCGATCATAGAGATGACTGCAGGGAGGAGAGAGAGAACTGTGTAACTGTATGGCTGCACAGTATTCACTGGGATCAGGCAGAGTGCTTCGTTAGTACTCTGCTTGATCATTACAAAAGCTGTGAGTTTGGGAAACTGCACAACTGTGCTGCTTTCTTCCGAAAACAGTGCCATGCTTGTGCAGCATCCAAGGAGCAGGGCCACAGCCGAGGAGACAGCGGGGTAGAGATGTTAACCTTGTCACGGGGCTCTACCATCTCCTCCCCTGAGGGTAGCTTGGGTCCCGACCCTGTTGCCGTGGGGGAGATCACAGGGATAGTAACCTTAAGTCCAGTTCTCACTCGTGACGCCAATGTTCCTCCTCCTGGAGTGGATCTTGCAGATGAATAAAATACTCCAACACCAGAAGAATATATTTTGGAACAAAACCGGGAACGGTCGATCTTGTCCATTTACTTAACTTCTCAATAAAGCCAATAACAATTGCAGAAATCACAGCAGACAAGACTTCTATCTCGGTGGAACTCATGGGTATTGGAACAATCCACAGTCCAAGTTATCTGCAGGTCCTTCACTCACGGTAATCACTTTTTCCATCAGCAAACCACTCACACTTGCTTTCTTCTCTTCTTGCTGATAAGCAGTTCCTTTCTCTCAGTACTCAGCAGTAGTACAGAGGACTCTTGGGTTGAACGGGCTGAGCATCAGGCAATTGCTCGGCCTCCTCCAAACTCCACACACAGCCTGTTCTCTCTCCCTAGTGTGTGTCTGACTCTCAGAACTCCAAGACTGACAGACTTCTAGACTGACTTGCATTGCATTCTTTGCCAACATCATCACATGACCACAAACGACACACAAAACGATACATTTTCCAGACAGGACAGAGCATTCCAGACATTAGGCCTCTCAGTCCTGCTAACAGTAATACACATAAATCTGATGCACTCTACAAACAAGACAGTGACTTAGAGCATTCTGGAGGGCACCCCATTACTCTGAGCCACTCCACCTGTCCACAGGTTGTGTGTGGTACTGCGGCTCAGTCCCACTAAGTATAATGGAGCTAAGCTGCAATACCAGATGCCAGCTATGTTGCCACATATCCCGCAGCACTTTACACGCAGAGGGTACGTGCTTTTCTAGTCCCATGCATTCCTTTTAATGTGGAGTTTTATGTAAAATACTATTTTATAGGAACCACAAGTATTCCAGGTTCTAGAGCAAGAAATAAAAATCTATCCTAGAATTTGTGAGGTTCCCTGGGGCAGCCCCTATTAAGGGAGTGAGACTACATGATAATGTGTCAGTCATAGGCAAAGCAGGGGAGCATAAAGAGCGAGCAAACCATGTAATAAAATATTAATAGGCTTTTAAGGCAGCTGTCTGAGTGATGGAAGCCCTGGCTGCCTCGCTCCCTCGGTGCGTGGAACTGCAAGTGGGCATATAACATCTATCTCACTGCTGGAACATGACAGAGCCTGGCAGGAGGGGGGATGGCGGGGATGGCGGGGCGCGCAGGACGCCAGTGCCCCATCTCGAATACCGTGACATGCAATAATTCGGCATTCACAGGCTCACTTTACATTCTCTTTGTTGTGTCAGTAGCATTCATCGCCTCTCCTCATCGGCCGCATTAGATATTTAAAACCACCCAAGTCTTCTCTGCGTAGGCAGGAAATCTCCCAGGGTCCTCTCTGTGTGACTCACGTAGGACCATTTCCGAACTTGGCAATGTGCCCGTCTGAAAGGTATAATTATAATGGCGCAATTAGGAGAGGAGGTTTTTTAGTAGGAATGGAATTGTAGAGGCTACTTATCATGTAGTGTCATAGGGCTAATCATCCACAGGGTGCAATTAATACAAGCGGCTGCACAGTATAGAGTGATTACAGGGGGGGGCTCACCAGCTTTAATGAAGGCGATACAATGGAAGCTGGACATAATGTGTGCACATCCCGTACGTCCTGCAGATGGTAGTGCCAGGTATGACATGTGAACAAGTCTCATCCTTAGGGCTTTTTCACAGGAACATATAACGGCCAGCGTTTTCACATTAGATTTGTGCGCCCGTTCACGCGTTTTTACGGCATCGGCGGGCGCACATAATAATGCCTACACCCATGTGAATCCAGCCTAAAAGTTGTACCGCTCATGTCTTCATTAAGCACACTGAGTAATCATCCAGAGTACAGGGAGAAAAAGTGAACCACAGTGTTAATTAATTCTCCAAGAGCTAATTGGCAAAAGGTGTTTCAATTAGGGCGATGAGATTGGGAGTGTGGGTTTCACCGTTGCTTACCCATTAAATAAAGTCACATAGAGCCTGGTTACTGACAAATCTGGTCTTCTCAAGAAAGATTGGTTAGTGCGATGATTCATGTAAACAACTTTCAGAAGATCTCAGAAAACATGTTTTAGAGATGCATGAAGCTGGAAAAGACCACAAAGCACTGCTAAAGGCCTGGAAGTACATCAATCAGGGTTAAACAAATTATCCACAAATGGAGAAAATTCAGGCCTGTTGATCCAGATTTAGGTTTTAAGCACACAACCATATCACAGATCTAACATACGAGAACCATACATATCTACGGCCCCTTCTGTTTCTCTGCATGCTTCCAATTTCCTTCCCATCAACCCTGGATTATGACCTGTACTTTTACCTTCTGCATTATGAAAGTATGCAAAAATATGGTGTTAGTGGAAACTGTAATACAGAACTATAGGGAGTGGGACTTCATGAGGCTCTGTGCATGCAGATTGGTGGTGTGTATGAGGCTTTTCCTCCAAGACTTCTCCAGAGCAACAGCGGTCCTCTGGAATGCACTACCAAAGGCTACCCGAGCAATCCAGGACTCGCAGGACTTCAGGCGTGCTCTAAAAACGCACCTCTTTAGGGAGGCATACCGCATTCCCTAAACAAACCCCTCTGTACCCCCCTGGTAACATGCTCCCTGACCTACTGACTGCAATCCCTGCTAGCCATCATAAACCGCTCCTGTAGTCATACCGATCCTGCCATCACACGGCCAAATGTCTGACCATTGTCTGTGTATAACATCCCTCACTCTCCACCTCCCCATACCGTGCCCATCTCCACCCCGCCATACTGTGCCCATCTCCACCTCGCCATACCACGCACATCTCCACCCCACCATACCGCGCACATCTCCACCCCACCATACCGGGCACATCTCCACCTCGCCATACCGGGCACATCTCCACCTCCCCATACAGTGCACATCTCCAGCCCCTTTACCTTCTGTATCCCCCATTACTTGTAGTATGTAAGCTGGTTGGAGCAGGACCCGCACCCCTATTGTCTCCATCAGCTGATTACTATGTAACCGTGGTTCTGTAATGTTTGTCCTTTTGTCTTTCTGTATCCCCCTGTGTAAGCGCTGCGGCATATGTTGGCGCCATACAAATAAAGTTTAGTATTATTATATTAAACATGTTTTTGAAATATATTAGAAGTTCTTTCTACTAAGTTTCTTCTGTAGGTTTTGTGCTCCTTTAATAACTGGGTAAAAAGGTATGTAGCAGCCCCCTTCTCCTACCTTGTACTTTTATATATTACTCTGTAATATCATCTCTAATTATTATACCCTATAGACTACCAAAAGGAAATGGACACCAGAGCAAGAATCAAAAGCTGTATTTATTTGCATATGCTAATATTTACTGTGGCCTTCTTTGGCCCTAATGACATTGGATGCTCTCTTTGGCATACTTTCTACTAAGTCTGATAACTTCCTTGTATTTCCCTCCATTCACCCTGCAAATGTCTGGCAAGTTCTATAAAAAAAGGTGGATTCTGTTTATATTTTCTGACGCAATGTTCCAATTCATCCCAAAGATGTTCAGTAGGTTCAGGTCTGGACTCCATGCAGGCCAGTTCAAGCGTGGAATATCCATATCCTCAAACCAACCAGTGTTGGATCTGTGACAAGGTACCTTGTCTGGTTGGAAGTATGGCCGACCGTTTCCAGAGTATTATTACATTGTTGGCCGCATATTATTGTGTAGACTGTCAGGGTCACCTCCGTGCTCATGGTTCTTACCACCACAACCAACGGACCGAGACCATGCCACGTAACACATCCCCAGACCATAACAGAACCCCCGCCATACTTACCTGTTGGCACAACACACTCAGGTAGAAGGTGTTCCCCAGACATCCTCCTTACCCAGGTGCCTTCATCTGATTAGAAGATGGACTATCATGATTCCTCACTCCACAGTCCGTTCTTCCATTGCTATACTGTCCAGTAGCGGCCCATGCACCACTGTAGATAGGCTGATGCATCTTCTCTTGAGAGAACTCGCTAGAGATTAGCAGGACGAAAGGAGGGAAATACAAACTGAAGTGTATCAGAAGTTAGTAGAAAGTAGGTCACGGACCGTATCCGGTGTCATTGGGGCCGATGGAGCCCCGCTGAGTATTAAAGAAGTTTTCAAAGATTTTTTAAAATATAAAACAAAATCCTGCCATAAAGAAGTTATGGCCGCTCTCCACACCCGCTGCTGTACCCGCTGCTGTATCCGCTGCTGTACCCGCTGCTGTATCCGCTGCTGCTCCCGGTGTTTACAGGCTGCAGTCTAGCCTGATTTACGGAATGTCACAGGGCTGCAGCCAATGGCGGCTCTGCACCTGATTGCTGCACTCTGTCATTGGCTGCAGCCCTGTGACATTTCAGCCAGGGGAAGCCTATAAATCTGATGTCATGCGGGGAGGGACCTGGAGAGGCAATGCAGGACACAGCGGGGAGCTGGGAGAGGTGACTACTTCTGGTATTATGGCAGTGGGAACTCAATTTATATAAAAAAAATCTTTAAAAACCCCTTTAAGGGGAACCGTCACGTCCCCGAAGCATCATAAACGGAGTTATTGGTCTGTTGGGGATGTGACATGAACTTGTATGGGAGACGCAGCGACAGCACTCTGAAAAGAGTCCGAATAATACCCCACCCCGCTCCTTGCCTCGTCCCCCAACACAACCTACATTATGCTGACGGCTTCCATTCAATATATGTAAGTAAATTCTCCTTTTGGTTCTTGCTCTGATCCCAACCCCTTTTGCTGCACAGCGTATATTCTATATACTGACTCCACATATACTTAACTGTCAACAACAGAAAGGCTGTAAGAAGTGACGTTGGCCGCAGAGCTTGCGCTCTAATGGCCCCTTTAATAACACCACATCCTTAATGTCACTTTCCTTCTCGGACTGTCTTGTTCCAGACGAACCACACAGACGCAGAATGAAACATGAATCTGTGTAGACAGCGAGGCAGAAGGCCTGGAGGGGAGGCCATTAATATAGATAACCTGCCGATACGGCGCTGCGGGTCCCTGCTGCTGGAGATACATATAGGTCCTCCATCTGTTATCTGTCATAACCTTGGAGGAATCTATCAAATATTCACACAATAATTCATTCTCATATCAGACGCGGCGGGAGCCATTGTCATACAGCCTGAGCTCCCAGATCCAGATGCTTCACCTAGAGCCCACCAACACAACGGATTCTGGTGGCCCACCGTACAGCTACATGCCAATATCACCGGACGCCCGATCGCTAAGTCCTGGCCGCTGCACTCTCTGAATGCTGCTGCGTGCGATATCACATCTCCACTCGAAGGCGTTCTCCAACATAAGATAATAGGCAGCCATAGAGTCCCTCCTCGCAGCTCCCTGCATGTTCTGGCCGCAGCTCCAGGTTTCTCCTGCGACGCTGTGCAGTTAGCCTATGTTCGGCACATCACCGGCTGCTGCAGCTAATCACTCGGGCACTGAGGTCTTCGCTTGGCTGCAGCAGCCTGTGACAGATACACCCAGCCAATCAGAGACTGTGCCGGTGACGTCTAATGCTAGGAAGGGACACTCAGTGACCTGAAAGAGAACATACCAAACACAGATCGTCACATGATTGCCGCTGCATCCGTTAGGTGACCGCCTCGAAGTAAGAGGCTTCGGATTTAACTAACATTAACGGCACACGCCCAAGCCTTCAGCCCCAGGCCATTCCCCAGGGGATTATAGCATGCAGGCCCACACGCTATAATCTGCCAATACGTCTGGCTCAGCGGCCCACCGGGGATTCACTGGCTCCCTGGTAGGCCAGCCCCAGACTGGAGGGCCACTTTGGGTTCTGCAATACTTTTCAGTATACAATGGTCTTTCCCGGCCACAACATACAATGTCTCAGACAATACGGATCTGTAGCATGGGGAGTATACAGCCAATCCGCATGGGCATGTCTTCTTTTGGTGCCATATGTGTTGTAGAGGACCGTGGAGAAGCTGCTGTCCTCCCCATAGGAAGTGATTTACATCTTGCAGCAGCCCTCTGACATGTCAGACCTGCTTTATCTCTATTAGTTCTCTGCTTCGTTTTCTCTTTCCTGTATTACATTTGGGTGACATTTTGGAGGCCTCCAGTTATGGTTATGGTTACAGCATAGACTGGCCGTCCCGGAATCAGGTAATATTATATGTTTAGGGGCCCCTGTAGATGGTTCTCCTAGACGTATCCTGCTGTAATGCACCGCCGTCCTTTTCTACCTTGCTGGGATTTTGTATCACCTAATAGACCATAATAGAATAAGCCCCGCGACGCTCTAGAACATAAGGAAATCAATTCGGATTGATCTAAGCAAGGAAGACAAAGCCTCTGCTTCCCATTCTGGTCCTGAAGCATACAAGGCTGCGTAGGCGGCAGGATAGATGTATATAAGGCTCTTTTAATGCTTCATTTTCTGGTAATCTGAGCAAATGGCTCTTTTGTGGGAGTTTTGGGATAACGTGAACTGAGTCCTGCAGCCGGGACCTCGCTGTCCTCGGAGTGTAAGCCTCATTTTATCCTATATGCCTTCGCTGGTTGCAGCTGCTTCATGAAGCCAAAAAAAAGAATCCAATTTATTGTTACTATTCTTAACCGTGCGTCTGCGGGGGATTTGTGGCGGGCGCAGGCGGGGAGGCGCGGAGGATGTATAGAGAGCTGACCTCTCCGCTTTCTGCTTCATTACAGATAATCCATTAGTTGAGTTTCTCTGCTCGGGAATAGAGATGTGAGCGGAGCGGCTCCCATCTACATCTCTGCAATGTCTGATTATTATGGCGGCGCTGGGCAATCGATAACAATCTTATTACATGGCCAAACCTATTAGAGCATGGGATCCCCTAAGAGCCTTACTGGACCCTGAGTGCCTTGTTGCGCTCACGCTGATCATTGCAGGTATTATTGGCCTGATGACCAGAGAGGCAAACAGACCTAAAATCCCAGACAAGACATCGGATGACGGCCGGCAGGGCGGAGGATTCATGGCCGTCCTCTGATCACACCAGCAGGAGGTGTAAGATGGAGCGATACATCCAGAGCTGCGTCCTCTTAGTCTCAGGCCAAGCTACAAGTTCCATCCGCGCCCCGCTTCGTGGGGACCGGGCACTTCCTCTATTTAAAGGGACCTCTCACCTGCATGCAGTCCTACCTGTAGGCAGGTGATACACAGCAGCTGAGCAGGTTGATCTACTGATACGCCCCCTGAGTATTGCGTGCCGAGCGAAGGGACCAACAACTCCAATTGTTATTTTCTTTCCCCCGGATACTGTATCTTCCAGCTGTGAGTTCGGCTTCAGAGACCCCCAGTGATCATGGAGGGCCGTACATCTGCCGGGGGTAGTATTATCCGCCAACAAACCAAATCATCGACCCTAGATGGGCCGGGTCCACAGAATGAGAGCCGTCCTGTTTCCGCCCGTGCCCGCCTGCATCGGAGTGCATTACAAAACGCAATCCTATGCAGACAGCCACGATTTGTCCGCGTGAAAACACAAACACGGAAAACAAATCGCGGCACGGTCTATTTCTGTGCGGGCCTTGCAGTAGCCATTTTCAGCCCGAGTCTCCCTGGTTTATAGTCTCTGCTCCCATCCTTCCCTGCATGCACATGGACGTATTACTGTTCTATGCAGCAGTAATATGGCAGCCCTAGACTTTATGGCGATATTTGTTACCCTCCCTATGCCTCCAATAGCAGCAGAAAAACAAAAATGTGGCATTCTCTATTAGACACTTTATATGGACACATAGTCCATTTATAAGCACTGCTTTTTCTGTATGCACTGAGCTCCCCCTAGTGGTGGCTGCAGGTAACCACTATGACAGCATCAGAGTAAGCAGGCGAAGCCGTGTACTGTGGGCTCCATAGCAGTTGCATGTTCTGCCATTGACACGGAGTTTTCCTTTGAGGTTGTTACACAGGAACCCTTCTGATGTTTGTGCTTTACCTGAGCAAAACTGCCGGATTTAGGAGGAGAAGAAAAGGACAAAGATTCTTCAATGCGATTTTAGCTTCCTCACATCTGTTACACGGGGAGCTTTAATAGCTGTCACTGGTTGTTGTCTAACTCCCTTGAGATGAACTGGTTAAGCAAAAAGAAAAGCTCTGAGGAGTCTGAACGCGGCATTTTATCACCAGCTGTGAAAATTCTCCTCTAAAGCTTTTGCTGAGTGGAAAAGAAAAGTATTTTTATGGAAAGATCATTAAAATGTATGTTTTTTCAGAGCTTGAAACAACCCGGAGGCATTTAAAGGGGATGTCCACGCTGGTCCACCCTTGTTCCTATGCCCTTTGCAGACATACTGTAGGTCCCCCACCAGGGAGCCCCCCGTGTTAGCCAAAGTAGAGAGCCACCCATTCATTTTACTGTGATGCCAACCGCCCAGCATCTAGCCCTGCAGGATCAGCAGATCACTGGGGGAGAGGACTTCCTTCAATGCCTATGGATGCTTTAAAGGGACAGTACACCTAATATGTAGCTTTTCATTTACTGTGCAGTTGAATACAATGTATTGTTCTCTCTTAGCCAGAAGAAGAGGTTGATTTTAGTGCTCTTACTTATCATTCTCACCCACAAAGCTCTCCACATTGCTCCAGCTCCCTATGTCTGCTCCATCACCTTTGCTTCACAACCTTGTGACAACATCCCCTGTGGTGTATGGACTGATTGGCTGGCAGGGAGGTGTTTCCTCAACCAACCAATCAGCCATCATGGAACTGTATTTCTTCTGGGCACACCTCTACATCGGTGCCGGTTATTGTTCTGCCTGTGGTGTTTGGTGAGGTCTCCTGTCAGCTAAGTGCCTGTGGGTATTTATTCTGTATGGGGCTTGTTATATACATTGCTCTATCTCTCTGCATATAAGATCTTCCATTTAGGCACAGACTAGGCCCCCTGGGATCCTGACATGGGACAGCCTCTATTTTGGCGATGGCTCTATTTCTAGGGTAGCTCTGCCACACCACAGTTAGTGCTCCCATCACTGTATATCTGTTACCGTTATTTGCCCTAACTTGTGTTCCCTGCATTCTGGTGATATATGTCTATATTGGTCCATTGTAGACATTAATTACGTCTTATCTGACATGTTGGTGACATCTGTGAGGGGTACCATACTTGAGCCCTGTATGTACATAACACGCCCTTCATAATCTGAACCTCCCCCTCCTGTCTCTAAAACTTCTTAGTTTGCACTTGTTCTCTGGAATGCGCTACCCTGGATAATCAGGTTCTTTCTCAATGTCCACAGTTTGTAAAGTGCCCCAAAACACCTTTTGACTTTTTTCCTTTTCCCCTTTTTCTACATTATTCCTCAGAAGCTGACCCCTTCATCCGGCATTAACCCCACAGCTTGCGTCTTAGTGCATTACATATTGGTGCATGTGAAGACACTGGCTGGTGACTGGCGCACGCACCATTGTGTATACCGCCCTATCTGCAGATGCCTGGACTATTATAGAAAGAAGTGCTTTTTACCTTCTGTGCCAACTCACTGATTGTAAGCTCCTGCCAGCCGGGCAATAAAGATTATTACTATTTGTACTGCAGACTGCTTGCCCCGTGATCCCTACTTTATTACCCTTCTGAGAGCCTCCATAATAATGCTGTACACACGTGTGGATGCTGCTTGCTGCTCTTTTTAGTGTTCCTCTTTAGAGAGTGTTCAGACCTGCGTGCCAGTCCCATCTATAGGAAATCTATAAACCTTTTGAAACCTCTAATCATTTAAACTGCTAAGTGAATCCATGAAGGCGCGGCGGTCTGCAGCCGATGCAAGCAAGTTGTGCGCAATGTGCGCCGAGTAAATAGACAATGACTTTTTTATAAATGTGCCTGTGACTGATTCTCCAGCAGCGGAGCGACTCGCTGGAAGCATTGGACATGATGGATGCCGCTGATTACCAGAGCCGACGTTGTCGTTTTCGGACTGTAATGCTGATTTTAGAGTTTCCTCTTTGGAAGAAATCCGTAATGGAGAATCATAGATTGTGCCAGGGATTCCCTTTAATTCTCTGTCTATAGAGGGGATGCCGAGCTCTGAATCTGGTGATCCGACCAGCATAAGGATGCATTAAGGCCGACTTCACACAAGCATACGCCTATTTTTGGTGCCTATTGGGGTATTTTCTGTACTTTTTGCGCCCACAAGGAATGTTCAGTTACGTGTGGGAAACAGAAGCAGCGATTCAAATGGCTAATTAGTCTAATGGGTTGCAGATGTGTTCTTTTTCATGTCTCACGCATCGCCTAGTGCATTGCACGCACATCTGCACATCCACATTGACTTCCATGGGAACTTTGGGTGCGCAAACTTAGACTCTCTAGTCTAAGTTTGTACCACCTATCAGGGTTCAGTCACACGGGCGTTTTGATGCGCAAATTTTTGTGCACCTAACTGATGCGTTCAAAAATGTGCATGACCGAAGTGGGCATCACAGCAGATAAACCGCACCTTGCAGCGTTTATCCGCTCAAAACGTGCACTGCCCGCGATCCCCTGTGAGAGCTGCAGCAGGGTATTCCTTGGATGTGAAACCCATGGATGCTGTCACATCCAGGGGCTTCTCCTGTGGTCAATGGGGCTGGCGGCAGCTGCGGCGGCCCCACTGACATACAGAGAACATCGCGCTCCTCTCCTACGGCTGTGACAATTCATGAATGGGTGAGTGCTGCCTCTGATTGGCTTAGCGCAGGGACCAATTAGAGGCAGCTCTCAGCTGTCATTCAATAGCTGAGAGCTGCTTCTGATTGGTCACAGTGCTCAGCCAATCAGAGGCAGCCCTTTCAGCAGGCGGGGATTTTAAATCCCTGCCTGCTGAATACTCCTCAGAGCAGTGACTGGACGCAGCTGAGCCCTGGCAGCTGCAGAGAGGTGAGTATAGATTATTTTTTATTTTTTACACATTTTTAGGATGGTTTTCAGGGAAGGGTTTATGTTTTAAGCCCTTCCTTGAAAATCAGTGCAGGGCTTGCTAGCAGCCCATTGCTTTCAATGGGAGCACATCGTGCTCCTCTGCAACTGTGGCAGAGGAGAGCAATCTTCAGTATATGTTCTCAATGGGGTTGGCGCTGCAGCATGGAGAGCTGAAGCTCTGTGCAGACCCCACCCATGGGTAAGAGGCTTTGAGGCAACTTCAGCTGACATCCCACCATCCATAGGCACAAGTATTGCCTGTATGACACTTATTCCCTTGTGCTTGGGCTCTGCAAATATCAACCCAAGTGTGCAGATCTGCTGGATGTCCCCCTCTCACTTCAGCCTTGGAATGTTTTTGCAAAGTTAGTTCCTTCGTGAGGCCGGACGCTACCGAATACTCAACATTTCTTGGCACACTGCTAAAATAAATGTCCCTTGTCTACATCAATTCAAATATATATATATACTCTGTGAGGCAACTAGAAGCTCCCGGGTCCAATGCAAACTCTGTAACAGGGCTCTCATCTACCGTGTGTCAGGCCACATTCACAGTTCATACTGCCCTAAACTAGTGTGAGGTTCAAGCTGTTGCCCATACACTTTAGATGGCTGTTGGCCAAACATTCGTTAGGCACTAGAAACGAGCTTACTGCATATATGTGGTACCAGGACCAAATTTACAACATACATAAATATAGTACCAGAACCAAGCTCCCTCAATTAATATGATAACAAAGCTTACTACATAAATACCATAAAAGAACTGAACTTAGGACATAACTACGGGACTAGAATTAAACTTAGTACAAATATATGGCTTGAGAACCAAGCTTATTATATACTGCAGATACTGTAACAGAACTGGCTATACTATGTAGATACAGTAACAGAACCAAGCTTACTATATATGTATGGTGCCAGAACTAAGCTCACTCCATAGATATGGTATCAGAACCAAGCTTACCACATAGATATTTAATAACAGAACCAAACCTATTACATAAATGCAGTAATAAAGATGAGCCTATCACATAGCTACTGTAACAGAACCAGCCTTACTATATACATACGGTAGCAGAACCAAGTCTACTATGTAAATACAGTACCAGAACCTATATATATATAGTACCAGAACCAAGCTTACAACATAGATACAAAAACAGAACTAAGCCTACAACATAAGTGTGGTAAAGGAACTGAGCTTACCACAGTACAAAGATATGGTACCAGAACCAAGATAAACTGCTTTATGCATAGACACAACCACAGAACCAAGCTTGCTGTATAGGGGACTGTATTGGGCAGCCTCAGTGGGACATGTGTTAGGCACACTGAGCCAGAAGAAGTGCTTAGTGGCAAATCCAGCCCTCATGTACAATTTATAACACTGATGTCTTCTAATGTGGCAGAGGGGCTTTGGGTCGCCCCAGGCGCCCGGGCCAAGGTGCCACTGCTGCCTCTGCACCCCCTATAGCTGTCTCCAATAATGGTATATTGATCTAGTCATTGTAAAGAGACCCGCAGGCTCTGGTGTTGGATATAATGGGGATTCACTCCTGATAGATCCCCTGCGGGTCCACAGATGGATTACTTTCTATAGAGAGCACTTATAAACTCCAGTAATCTCGGGATGTCGTTTGGATCGTCCTGCAGGCAAGGCAGGAAAACGGACTGAGAAGGGAGGCGAGGAAATGGCTGGTTTTGGTTTAAAGGGACCCCGTTAGGAGGTTCCTGCTGCCCGAACCACAGACAGCATGAACCCAGGACAGACATGCCCGCTGCCCCCATGGACGTGTTAAGGTGCGTTCACAAGAGATGCAAAAACTCTCACTGAAAGCCATTGTCGCTCTCACCCCTGTGAATGCATCCTGAGGGCTTTCACCCACTAGAGGTTTTTTTTAAAAATCGCATCGCACAAAAATTGCACGTTTGCGCTTCTGTGATTTTTGTGCAATGCGATTTTAACATTAGAAAATCCCATTGACACTTGCAGTAAAAAAACGCTAGTGGGTAAAGCCCTTATTCTGAATGAACGCACTTTAAAGTTTGACTCGGAGTCAAAGAGGCGGGCCCTGCTGGCCTCTCCCATGTTGATTGACAGCCCTCTCCCTCTACACAGGCAGGGAGCGAGCTGTCAGTCAGCATGCTGTGGGCAGTGAGAGGCCGGCGTGGCCCACCGCCGGGACTGCAGAGCTCTGTGCCAAGTCAATCTTCAGTGTGTTCAATCTGAATTGCTGCGTACCTATCCTGGGTTCATGCATGAATTAAGGCTCCTCCCACTGGCGATAGCGATATCGCTGCCAGAAAATCGCAATGTTAAAATCGCATCACAGCGCTGCAAAATCTCAAGCTTTTGTGTTGCGATGCGAGAATCTGTTTTGCCATTGCACTGTATGGGCGACAGAAAAATGCAAAACGCTGAAACAATCCCCCTGCTGCGATTGTTAACCCTCGCATCGCGGCTCGCCCTTAAACATCGCTAGTGGAAAGGCTGTCATAGAACAACATGGGGGACTTTCCTTCGTGAGCGCGCACTCTCGCATCGCACTGAAAACGTGCGATTACCTCGCCAGTGGAAAGCAGCCCTTAAATTGCATCTAACCAACTCTAACGTAAACTCCTTATGGCTGAACCCTATAGGGTTGTAATCTACAATTCACAAAGTCCGGCACAGAACTGCAACATAATATGGCATTTCACCAGACCAGAAGCAGGAGACTAAACAGAGAACCAATTAGCTTGGCCAACCTGTGAGCAGAATCAGGGGCGTAACTAAAGGCTCAGGGGCCCTGATGCAAAACGTGAGCTGGGCCCCCCTCTATCTGTATCTGTACCCGTACCCATACCTAAACCATGCTGCACAGAGACATTACTTGAAGCTTCTGGGCCCCAATGCAAAACCTGTAACAGGGCCCCAACTATAATGCTTTACTCATAGTACTGGGCTCCCTATATGGAGAAGAGAGGCCTTATGGCCCCGCTAAGGCTCCTGGGCCCCGGTGAAACCGCATCCCCTGCACCCTCTATAGTTACGCCCCTGAGCAGAATACCAGCAGACATGGATGACAGAAAGCCAAAATCCAGCTCACAAAATCCTACTAGAAAATCTTCTTTATGGAAAAAATTCCAGAAAAAATGTAACCAAATTGACACGGAGCGCGAATTCCAACACGTTTCAAACACCCCTCAGCATTCCTAGTCCCAACATGCTTCAGGGCGTTTGCATTCTTTATTTGGTCTCGTTTTTAATGGAGTTTTTTAAATAAAGAAGAGGTCAGGTTGCGCTCCTGAGACCTGTTGTTCTATGGGTTTCTAGGAGCACACTGCCACAGGCGTGGCTTGTTTAAGCTGGCTCGGTGTGGGGTCTCCAGCGAGCCAATCCCCACCGGTCTGCTGCATATAAATACCAGCCCCTCTGGCTAGAGGTAGCTGGTTTCCTCATTCCCCCTTGTGTTCGCACTCATGCGTGTAGTTCTGTAGTTGTGAATTACGATGTGCTCTGTGTGTCCGCGCAGGCGACCGGACATATGGTGTGAACAGCTCTGTTCCGGTTAGTATGCATTCCATTATGTGTTGGTGTGAACGGTGTCCTGTTCTGCTTGAATTGGTTTCCATCTAGAGCAAGGCAGGTCCTTAGTTTCCAGCATGGAGCCGTCCCAATTGGGCAGCTTGCAGGCAGGCTTCATGGGGTAAGTTGTCTTGTGAGAGTAGGGACCCATGAAACAACGAGGACCCTTGTTGCAGGCTCATGGGCTTAAATGTCTTGGCCAAAATATGAACCAATACCTTGTGCCGTGGCAATGCCATCTGTTTATGCGTTCAGTTATGCTAGGTGAATGTTTTGGGTGTTTGTTAGTCGCTTGTTTACGCCTGTCCATGAGACGTGACAATTTTGTGAGCTGCATTCTGGCTTTTTCTCAACTTGAGGATCTCAACAAGGATCCATCCATGCTCCCTAACTGGAAGTGGGGAGAAGACAGGTGAGCTAGGATATTCTATTTATCTAGCCTGTAGTCTGTCCTATAACAGTCTGTGTTGGAAGGACAACTGCTGGCAATATAGAAATCCTTCCATCCATGCTCCACTGTAAATCAAATCACAATTAATCATCTCCGCCTAAACGTCAAACAGTGCGAGCCGTCGAATGGATACAATGGGATACACATCATTCCTGAGCTATACACATGCTGACGGAAAGGTTGCCAAACAATATCCCATTACGGCTCCCTCAGGTGTTGTTGTCACTTAGCTTTTATAGATGTTTGAATAGCAAATCCATCCAATTAAGTAGTGATACATCTCTTTTCCTATATTACCAGAGAACTAGGCCATTTTACATTCAGGGGTCTGGGAAAGCTAGGTGACAACCCAGCTGGAGTTGTAATGGTGGCCATATAGGTTACCACCCGACTCTCCCAGAAACAGATTTTTAACAATCAGGCAGAAGATAACTCAAGGATTCATATTTGTGGGTAATGATTTATGTAGGGGAAATGCTAGAACACTCGGATTTGTTACAGGGTATCTTTTGTGCAGAACCTTCATTAATTGGCCACAACTGAGAGGGGCTATAAAAAAGAGCATCTCCCTTTCTGGAGGACCTAATTTGTCTGTGCATTACATGAATATCCCATTCATTTCAATGGGCAGCGTGTTATGCCTTATTTCTCCTGTGGGGGCACTGCATTAAAACTGAACACTTGCTGCCGAGTGTCCACTGAGATTACAGTGCAAAAGCGGTACAGCTGGGGACCAGCTTGTTGATGATGGACCCTTGGAACAAAAAAGGATAGTAAAGCGTATATGTATATACTGGGACGATGTTATCAACAGGTCTTTATGACTCTTGATTCACGATGGTGACTTCACAGGAAAGGTGTGTGATTCCGAGAGCAAGAAGAAATGACATTATTCTGATAAGCAAGAAGAGGAAGATGTGAAAAACAATGGAGGAAACAGACTATGTATAACTCAATATTGTAGGCAACACGCAAGAAACATGAAGGCAAAGTGACAACTGACACCCGGCAATAAGACAGTCAGGGCGCCTGTTCCTTGCTGCGATGTCACACCTGAGTGAAGGATGACGAGTGTTACCGATAGGGACAGATGTACCAGCAGATGGGAGCTCCATGCCACCAGGAGATGGCAGAACGGGATGTAGCCCCCATGCCTGAACAAAGCACAGATTGCTAGCTCTGCGGTTTGTAAGAGACGCTGCATGACATGTATATAGTTTCCAGAAAAAAGTAAGTGAACCTTTTGAAATGACCTGGATTTTTGTATTGATTACTAATAAAATATAGACTGTTGCTACTTTCCATACTTCCATACTAAACCTCTGTTTAGCTGTCCACCACGAGGAAAACATCGAACAAGGAGGATATTAATGGACGGACACCATAAAGGAAGCTCGCCTCTGTCCAAATAAACATCTTGAGTTTGCCTCCATAATGCTTCTGGGAAATGTTCTAGGGACAGAAAAGTGAAATCTTGTAGCATAAATGCACAACACTGTCAGGAGGGAAAGAGCCCCAAACACCAAGGCCAAACCCTCATCCAACCATGGAGCCCCAAACACCAAGGCCAATGCCTCATCCAACCATGGAGCCCCAAACACCAAGGCCAAACCCTCATCCAACCATGGAGCCCCAAACACCAAGGCCAAACCCTCATCCAACCATGGAGCCCGGCGGAGGGAAGAGCCTTGTCTGGGGTGACATAGGCCTATAATAGGCATTTTTCCATCCAGTTCAGCCTGTTATTCTGCCGTGTTGATCCAGAGGAAGGCAAAAAAATCCCAGTGAGATAGAAGCCAATTTTACTCATTGTAGGGTAAGAATTACTTCCCAACTCCATGTCTGGCAGTCAGAATAACTCCCAGGACTAACAACCCTTGTGAAGTCATCTAAGAGGCATGGACTGGCAATCTACGGACCGGGCAGATTCCGCGTAGGCTGCGCTGCCTGCTGACTTATTAGGCCACTAACTCCGACCCATAACACAACATTTTTGTGTAGTGCCCGCTGCTGGTCACAATACACATTTCTCCCTCATGAAGCAGGGCAGAGCTAACACTTTGTCTGCTTGTGGCAATCTTGGCTCCGTCTCCCCACGACTTGCCAGTATCTTAGCCTCTTACTCTAGCTCCACCTTTGAAGTTCCCCGGCATCTTGTTCTGCACATTTGCAGACTTGCTGTAGCCACTTCCTTACAGACTAAGACTGTTGCCGCCAAGTCCGGACTCCTCCTGGCGCCTCTTGACTCATTATCTATCTGAGCCGCTTCCCACTCAGAACGCTGCCTGCTGTCAGGTGTGGGGGAGTCAGTGGAGTCCATGAGCAAAGAAAGTCACTAGTAGTCAACACATCAGATTTGGGGGGTTGAAGCGGCGCCTGGTCCCTTGCTACTGATTCATAGTGACAGTACTGAAAAGACTGCTTTGCTGATGAGTGGCCAGCAGCCCAGTAAACGGCCCATCAGTCCACTAATTAGCCCCGCAGTGCGCTAGGAGGCCTCTTTCACATGAGCATTTTGCCACAATAAAGCGCCATCCGAACATCGCGACCATCTGAAGCGTTGGATTCCAAAGCATCTGCTCAGGTGGGCAATTTTCCGGCACGTAAAATCAGCCAGGCGGAAAAGATTTCTCATACGGTGTGCATTCCGACCGGCCGCTTTTACGCGCAGCTGGAACAAATAGGACTTGTCCTAACTTTTTACCGGAAAACGTAGCCAGTTCCCATAGACACCTATGGGAGCCTATGAGAGTCGTCAGAAAAGGGGAGGGGAAGGAAGATGCAAGGGAGATTAGCAGCGGCTCACGTTACTAAAGTCCCTCCTCCTCCCCTTGCCAGCAACTACCATAGGCTGGGGACATAGGGAAGGGAAATTAGCATGGCAAGCACTGTTAAAGTCCCTCTCCTCCCTTTGGCGGCAGCTCCCATAGGCTGGGGACATAGGGGAGGGAAATTAGCATGGCAAATGCTGTTAAAGTCCCTTTCCTCCCTTTGGCGGCAGCTCCCATAGGCTTCTATGGGAGCTTCTATTGCCGCGATCAGCTGGCAAAGAGAGGGGGAGAGACTTTAGCAGCGCTAAAGTCTTCCCCCCCGGCCGACGGAATTCCTGTCTGCGGCGTATGTGCACCTGTGCTTGACCGTGTGATAAGTTGTTGATATGTTCCCCTATTACCTTCCTTCAGGTGGTAATGAGGTAGGTTACATGTTTACAGGAGTTAGTTTATCATTACTTTCACAAATGTTCAGTAAACAGCATTAGACACTTTTTAATATATCGCTGTTTCCAGCTAATTCATGAAAATAATGATAAAGGGAAGAAACACCTTTAAATGAACGGCATTGAGCGGGACCAAGGAAAGCAAAGGTTGCTGCTGCGAGCGTGGTATGCAGTGAATTCTCCCCAATAGGGATGATTCTGTATGTGGGCTGGTGGGGTTTGTGTCCCAGGGCTGCTTTGCAGTCCCAGTCCAGCCCTGTAATCTAGGGACTATAACATGTTATATTGTTGCACTCAGGAAAGGCACCCAGGCCCGCTTTGAAATCTTTTATCGAGTTCGCCATCAGGCAGAGAGTTCCACAGTCTCACTGCTCTTACAGTAAAGAACCTTCTCATCACCCTTTACAATTTTTTAATGGGACAACAGTTTCCATTTTAATCCTTTTAGTATTTATATAGTTAAAGAACAGTTTAGGGTTAGTTTGACCCTCTTTGGCAATGAGTCTGTCTCCATCTTTGCTGTTTTTATTTGCTTTTTACATAATGTAGTTTTTCCTTATAGGTTTCAGTGCTTCTTTGTTGCCTTCTTGTTTTAGTAGTTTAAATGTTTTTGCTGTTTATTGCCCCCTTTACATATTAATTTCTCCTATTCTAACCCTTTTATTCCAGTAAGGTATGAACCGCTCCAGTGAAGAGTTATGATGCTTTTAAATAGTTCCCATTTACTGTCTGTACTGTTATTTCTGAGCACACTGTCCCAGTCCATAAAGTTAAGGGCATCTCCAAGGTGATCGAACATTTTAGTCATAAAGACAAGTTGAAAATGATATTATGGTCAGTGTTTCCTGGATGCCCGCTGGGCCTGCACCCCTGTTATTCTGTCTGGTGTGTTGGTTAATATTAAGTCCCAAATGACCGTCCCTCTAGGTGGCTCCTGCACAAGTTAGGAAAGGTAATTGTGATTTGCCACTTCATCTATTTGATATATTTGTTATATTTGGTGGCCTATAGCAAACCCCTATAAGGATTGTATTATTGTTTTTCCTCCATGTATCTCTACCCATAGAGACCCCACATGTTCATCTCTCTCACATATATCTACCCATAGTGTGGGCTTTAAACAGGATTTTACATAAAGACAAATCCCTCCCCTTTTCTGTTTTCTACGATCCCTTCTGAACAGACTGTAATCCTGTAGGTTAACCACCCAATCACAGGTTTTGTTTGACCAGGTCTCAGTTATTCCCACTATATCATAGTTTTCCTCAGATATTGTATCTTCCAGTTTGTCAACCTTATTGGTCAGACTTCTAGCATTAGTCACCAAGCAGTTAAAGGTTTTTGTTTATTTGTTATATTGGGTGTGTTCCTGTTAACTCTTCTGCCAGTTCTAACTCTACTAACCCCTCCCACTGCTCCACCCCCTTTTTATTACTTAATCCCAGATCACTGTCTATGCTGTCTTCCCCTCTGTCACTCTGGTTGCCCTCCCCCAGTCCCTGATTTAACCCTTCTCCAACCTCCTAGCCATCTTCTCCCCAGCACAGCTTCACCCTCCCTATTGAGATGCAGCCCTTCACTACGATAGCCGACATCAAAGTCAGTCCAGTTCTCCAGGAACCCAAACCCTTTCTTCCTACATCAACTCTTAAAATACTTGTTTACCTCCCTAATCTCCCGCTACCTTTTAGATGTGACATGTGGTAAAGGTTATTACAGAAAATACTACTGTGGAGGTCCTTGCCTTAAACTTACGTCTAGTTCCCTGAGATCATTTTTAAGGACTTTCTACCTACCTCTAACCTTGTCATTGGTACTAATGTGCTTTCTGACCTCACCAGCCCCTCCCAGTAATCTGTTAATCTGCTCCTCCATGATGTGTCAAATTCAAGAGCCAGGAAGACAGTACCCTGCTGTAAGATCCTTGTTTTTGTGACAGATTGCCCTGTCTGTGCACCTAATATTTGAGTATCCCACCACCAGGACCTGTCTAGCCCTACTGTTCCTATTCCCCTTCTTACTAGAACAGAGATTCCCCTGCAGCAGTTCTACCTCATCTGCCAACTTTGCCAACTTGTTGCGGTCTTCCAGTTTAGGACTAGTCTTTCTGACACTCTTCCCTCTACCCCTCCTTCTAATTGTTACCCAACCTGCTGCCTTATTATTCTGCACTCCCATAATATCATCCACCCCCACATCTACCCCAGCGATTGTGTGCTCAGTGACTCAAATGTAACCCTCCAACATTGCACTGGACAGGTAATGGAGATCTTCAGTCTATGACTTCACATTGCACTATGGCGGACACAAGGAAACCAAGAGGAGTGGAGTCGCCTTTATTACGAAGAAGTGGACCTCAAAGGCAGTAGAAAGTTTTAGAACAATCAGCAACCGTATCATTGCTATCCAGATATGTGGTAAGCCAGTGAACATCTCAATCTTACAGGTTTATGCCAACACCAGAAAACTCTTAATGAAGGTCCAAAGAAGGACATGATTTACATTATGGAGGATTTCAATTCCAAAGTCAGCAGCCAGAAGCAAATATCACAGGAGAGTTGGGCTTGGTGAAATAAATGAAGCCGTGATCGCCTGGTAAAGTTCTGCCAAGAAAATCCCCTCAGGATAACAAACACACGGCTTATGCAACCCAACTACTGACGACACGCGGACGTCTCCCAATGGCCTCCATCGAAATCAGATCGATTACATCCCGTGTCATCATCGTTGGCGAAGTTCAGTCCTTACAATAAAAACCTTTCATGATGCCGACTGCAGTTCTGATCATCAACTCCTTGCAGCTAAGATCAAGATTACATTCTGTAGCATTACCACTGAGAAAATGTGACTCTTCTGAGATCCCCCTGTTATATACTATTGAGGTAGCAAACAGATTCGAACTGCGTGACACATCAGAAAAGCATCCAGAGGAACTATGGCGCAAATACAGTCCTGTAGGCATCTCACCTATAAGAGGCAAGAAAAACCACGCTACTGGTTGTCCAAGGAAACCCTCAGAATAGCCGATAAAAGGAGAGCAGCAAAGGCCGCCGGCAACAAAGATGAAGTGCGGCAACTAAATGCCAATTGTCAGTGAGCAGCAAGAAGCACAGGAAAATGGACTGAAATGAGCGCTGCGAACAACTTGGAGCAGAAGCATGAAAGGCCATATCCGGGGCCTATTCTCACAGGTCAAGAGGCGGATCCTGTGGACTTGGAGCCTCCATTATGCAGTCAGAAGTGGTTATGGCAATGAAATAACTAGCCAAAAATAAAGCGCCGGGCATAGATAACATATTGGCAGAGCTAGTGCTGCCAGTACCAGTGAAAATCATCATGGTACTGTGCCAGGCAGTATGGGCATCCACACAATGGCCACAGGACTGGAAAAGATCTGTCTTCATCCTCTACCAAAGAAAGGCGACTCTCAGAATCGCTCCAACTACCGAACAATAGCCCTCATTCAACATGCCAGCAAGACCCTTCTCAAAACCATACAGGAAAGACTGAGATCAGTAGTTGAAGCGGCCCTCCCTGATGCGCAGGCAGGATTCCGGTGAGGACGCGGCACCCGTGACCATATTGCAAACCTGCGATGGACCATGGAAAAAGCTCAAGAATATCAAAAGAATATCTACATGTGCTTCATCCACTACATCAAGGCCTTTGACTGCATCGACCATGACAAGCTATGGAACGTCCTACAAGAGCCGGGCGTATTGGCACATCTAATCTATTAATCAAGAAGCCACTGTGAGAACACAGTATGGGGACACAGATTGGTTTGGGAATGGCAAAGATGTCCGACAAGGCTGCATCCTGTCAACCTTTTTGTATGGATGTGAGAGCTGGACCTGAAAAACAGCTGATAGAAGGAGGATTGATGCGTTCGAGCTGTGCTGCTGGTGAAAGCTGCTGCGTATGACCTGGACAGCAAGAGTATCAGACAGAGAAGTCCTGGATCATATAAAGCCCGATGTATCACTGAAGAGCAAGATGGCCGGACTCAGACTCACGGAGGGCAAGATGACCAGACTCAGACTCACGGAGGACAAGATGACCAGACTCAGACTCACGGAGGACAAGATGACCAGACTCAGACTCACGGAGGGCAAGATGACCAGACTCAGACTCACGGAGGGCAAGATGGCCGGACTCAGACTCACGGAGAGCAAGATGGCCAGACTCAGACTCACGGAGGGAAAGATGGCCGGACTCAGACTCACGGAGGGCAAGATGACCAGACTCAGACTCACGGAGGGAAAGATGGCCGGACTCAGACTCACGGAGGGCAAGATGATCAGACTCAGACTCACGGAGGGCAAGATGACCAGACTCAGACTCATGGAGGGCAAGATGGCCGGACTCAGACTCACGGAGGGCAAGATGACCAGACTCAGACTCACGGAGGGCAAGATGACCGGACTCAGACTCACAGATTTTGGCCATGTAATGCAAGCAGAGTCGCTAGAAAAAACTGTAATGTTTGGACACATCAGTGACAAAAGACGACCTGATGCCAAAGGACGCGATGGCCGATACTGTCACGGCTGATACTGGCATGGATATCACACAACTGGAAGAAACAGTGCAAAACTTAAATACATGAGAAGAAGCTTGCCTTTAGGGTCGCCGAGGGTCATAAACGACTAACAACAATAACCCTACAACAACCCCTTCAGCACAATGTATTTAACCTCTAGGAAGAAACAATACAGCTACAATGTATAAGATAAAAGACTACGACGACTTGATACAAGACACAAATAACTAAATGCAAATAAAATAGGCAGAGATGCATTCAGCAATCTGCACCGAATCTCAAACCGCACACCTTAGAATACGGCAGACGCAGAATACGGCAGACGCAGAATACGGCAGACGCAGGATACGGCAGGCGCAGGGTACGGCAGACGCAGGATACGGCAGACGCAGGATACGGCAGACGCAGGATACGGCAGACGCAGGATACGGCAGACGCAGGATACGGCAGACGCAGGATACGGCAGACGCAGAATAGGGCAGACGCAGAATACGGCAGACGCAGAATACGGCACACACATTCACTTTTGTGTACTTTATGTAACTCTCAGTTGTACTACTCCTGCTCCTCCTCTGTTTGGGGTTGCTTTGCTGCTCCAGGGTATGGACACCTTGCGATCATTGATGGAACAGTGAATTCTAAGATGGATCAAAGGATCAAAATATTTTACAGGAATATCCGACGGCAGCGGTCCATGCTAAGAGATGCTGGGTGATGCAACAAAACAACAACCCTCTATTTAAAAAAGAATATTATTTCCTTTGGAATGACCAAGTCAGAGTCCTGACCTTTGAACCCTATGGAGATGCTGTGGCATAACCTGAAAAGCGCTGTGCACTCAAGGCATCCCAGAAATATTGATTAACTGAAACACATTTACGGGGAGGAATGGCCTAAAATTCCTTCTCAACATTGTGCAAATCTTATTTGCAGCTACAGTAAAATGTGATGGCGGTGATTGCTGTTAAAGCACAATCTACGGGTTATTCAATTCTAGGGATCACTTATTCTTTCTCTCTGCACTGAGGATGTTTACGCAATATGCTCAGTAAAAGACATGAACTTCACAACTGTTTGTGTGTTATTAGTTCATGTTTCTATAGTTATGATTACGATAACAATCAGTCTGCACTTCAATAGTTTTCAGTGCAGAAATCCACATAATTTCCAAGGGTTCACTTACTTTTTCTTGCAACTGCATGTAAAAGGGCTTTGCTCAGTTAAATCAAATAATCTGAATTGTGTCTATGAATCCTACATTTTCATCCAATGCCATATTTTGGATGATTCAGAGCTAGATAAATGGTATGGGGATATTCGGACATACAAGGTAACACTCAAGGAACATAGATCTTGTAGAACATTCCTTGAGTTAGATATCTAACGAAACAATAAATGGGAGGAACAATGAGAAATATTGCCAAAGAATAGACAGGATATGGACATTTATTAAATGAAGGAGCGGTTGTTCTAAATTGAGGAGAGATCCTTGGTTAGGAGAAGACATGGGATCATCTTCAGTAAATGGAAGACAACAGAGCACTAAGGAGGTGATGTTTAATGAGATACACTGTGAAGTGAAGATTAGGAGAGCACGGGTGTGGGAGGATTACAAAGTATAAGATATGGGGAATTAAAAGGACAATATTAGTTAAGAGAAGTGTAGAGATATACATAAGGGTCGCTATGAGGATAACATACAAAATGAGACTTCAGAAGACAACCTTGGTTGGGTAGAGGGGGACTTGGTGAGGGTCAACTGAGAAGACACTGTAAAAGGGATGGGGATATAAATAAAAACAGCAACGGTGGCGAATGGGGTTAAGAGACACTTTGAGACGGTGGGGTAAAATAACCAAAGAAGTTGTGGGTAGACATTCAGAGATGTGGACTGAGCAGATAGACTGTGATACGGTGGAGGAGGTAAGTGAGGAGAAACTCAGGGACAGGGACGGGTGCTGAAGAGACATGCAAAGGACTTGAGTAATCACATCCAATGATGAAAAAGGAGGCTCAGGAGACATTAATGGGGAAATGAGTTGAGGAGATTTACTTAGTGAGTGGAAAATAGAATTATTGCCATATAATACAATAGCAAAGAACACAAAGCACTCCTAGTCTTTAGACGGTGGTGTACATCAGGCAGTCCCTAGACACATGACTATACAAGATGAGACAGCTGGATAGAAGACGGTAACAGATCGTGTGGCCATACAATAGATCACCTGTCATGCAGGTACTACAAAGGTTTAAAAACGTCAATCAGCACAAAGTGTGAATTATACGGGTCATACGGACTGTATATGAGGCCCCATCCACACCAGAGCCCACAAGTATTCATCCAATGTCCTGGTCCATCATTAATCAATATCTGACTCAGAATTAAAAGGAACATGAAGAACTTCATCTGACAAAGTAGCAAAACTCAAAAGTAGCATAAAATATGGATAATGCCGATATAAAATAATATAAAGGACCAGAAAGCAAATGAGTGGAAAACAATGGGCTCCTCGTAGACCACCATTTACACCAGTAGCTCCTGGTGACCTTGGACGTGACAAAGGAGTAGACAGTATAGTATTGGCATCAGGATTGGCAAAATGAGATGTAGATATGAGAGTTATGTGGTAGTCAATTGTAGAACTATGGAAAGTAGGGCTCCACAGTAGAGCATTGGGCTGCGTCTAGGGGCAAGAATATTAAGGTTTAGAGTAGGGAATCTGAATGACAGTGATATGAGGTCAGGGGCCACCTATGCATGGGAAGGCTTCGTTCCATCTAGTGAGATCCCAGAAATGCAATATCTTGGAACCACCTGTTTTGATGTTCGACAGGATAGAATCAGGATGGCTGATGGATCCTAACTTGGCTGTTGTGAAGGACGATCAGGTGTAGACATGTAGGATCGATGGGTCAGATAACAAGAGTAGGATATACTTGGATCAAAAGTATGGAACATACCGGGTTAGTTTTAAAAGTGTAGGATCTAGAGATCAAGTTACAAGATGTACAATGGATTCTGTGGGGTCTTGTGTTTACTGCACATCTGAAGTAATGATGAAGAAACTCACGGACAGGTACAGGTGTAGGATATCTGAGCTGGACACGAAATGTTCATTGGAAGAGTCAGGGTCAAGAAGTACAGGGGTAACGGATTATTCCATAGGCAGGTCAGGACCCCATTGGCAGCTCCCTGTATGAAGGGGACACGGTCTGATCCATGCCCATAGCTATATCCTGGGGACCCTGACTTCTGTGCGGTATAGATCACATACCTGGATGTACAGAGTGGCGGTGTGCTCCGTCCTCCGCTCCGGCTGCTTCTGATTCTCTGCTAGGAAAGAAGGGAGGGAGCAGAGGATGCTGTGCGCTGTAACCCATTCAGTGCCACCGTGGTACACGACTGCTGACAAACAGCTTGTGAAAAGAGACCTGGCCAATTCTATATAAACGACACATTAAACGCTTGAGAAGCATTGAGTGGAATGTTTTAACCCCCGCTGAGCAGTAGAAAGAAATGCATCTTATCAATCATGAGCACCATGGACACTTCAGAAGACTGGAGACCCTGCCTGAAGACAGGACATTCGGGAGAGACGCTATCTATATGGTCTCCCGGGGTCCAAACCAATGTGAAGGTACATCATAATGAGATCATCAATGCGTGGGGACAGGAAAAAGGCTAACGGGGTAGATGGGCAGCCTCTCCCATTCACAAAGGGTTAATCTGGCACATACAAATCCCCTCGGTGTAATCCCCTGTAATCCACATGTCAGACACTGTACTCCCTTCTGGACAGATGTGCGACATTTACTAAGTGTCCTTGCTTACCATCTTTAGTGGTGATGCCCCTACAGCCCCGGAGACAGGACAATCCGGGATGTATATACTAGGGCGTATAGAGGGAGGTCAGCACTAAAGTCACCTCCGCTGCCCCGTTATTGGACTTTACTGATACCCGCTGCAGACCATCATATACTTCATGCAGAAAGGTGCAGATATGAAATGGGTTAATGGACCAAGGTTATAAATATGGGGAGGCAGAGCAGCTGGCCTGGGGCAGATCCAAAAGTGAAGCATTTGGCCATGTGCCTGCGTAGTAGGATTCATTTAACTCTTCCTCTGGGTAGCAGGGCACAGCTCTATATAGAGGTGTAAATGTAAGCCCCTCAATTTCAATGCAGAATCTCTGAAAGCGCCCCCCCCCCCCCCCATGTGCCATTTATGGTACTAGTGTCCTTTTGTTCTCCTCTGGCACCATGGTTCGGGTGCAGCTCTTACCCCTGCACAGAGCAATGGCTAGGTCTCTTCACCCCTGCCTTACAGGCACCTAGCCCCCCTTATACCTACACCCTTGGGTTTATACACTGGATGGCCACTTTACTAGGAACCCCCATCTAGTAGCGTGTTGGACCCCCTTTGGCCTTCAGAGCCGCAGTGACTCGTCGTAGTGTTGATACAACTGGGTGTTAAATAGTTCTGGAATATCGGCCCATATGGATACATTTGTTTCTTGCAATTCCAGCAAATTAGATGGAGGTCCTGACATGTGCTGACCGGCTGACAGGAAGGGGTCATCCATATTTGTTGCTTGCGCCGAATTCTGACCTCCCATCAGCATGGAACAATAGAAACCGGGAGTCATCGGACCAGCAGATGTTCAGCGCTCCAATGTTTGTGCTCTTTCGCCCTCTGCAGTCTCGCCTTTCTGTCTTTTCTTAGGGTATGTTTACACATAGTAGAAGTGCTGCGGATTTTCCATAGTGCATAATTTGTAGGCAAAATCCGCAGCATTTCCGCAAAAAGACACTTGTTTGTGTCTTTTTGTGTGTTGGTACATGCTAGTTGGAGCAGCAGCATTGGGATCGACTGCAATTTGCTTGACTGTCAGAATGATTCTTGCCATCCTCCTCCGACCCCTTTTGTTGACAAGTTGTTTCCATCCACAGGATCCCCTGTCGCTGGATGTTTTTTCTCGATCACGCCATTTTCAGTATATTCTCCACACCATTACATGAGAAAACCTTACAAGGTTGGCAGTGGTCCCAGCTAAGGCCGGCTGCACACGACCAGATTTGCATTGTGGAATCGGGAGCGGGCGTCCACCTCTGGGTTCCGCAGCAAGTACTCTCCATAGCATGCTATGGAAAAGCACTTTGTCCTGCACACAAGCGGAAATCAATTGTGATTTTCTGCTCGCAGAGTTAATATAGAGCATCATGCCCTATTTTTGATCGTCTTCCAGGCAGACGGTTCCCGCGGCCCGATCACAATTGACATTACGGAAAGGTCGCAGATTCCTAGCGATGATGTGGGTAAGGCAGGAGCTTAAAGAAAAATCTATACTGCACATGTCCGACGCGAGCCGCTGGGTCGATCCACAGTACAGAAGAAGAAACACAATGAGCGGTACGTGCGGACGCCGGCTGGGAACAGGGTCGGATTCCGCTGCAGGCTCCCACATACGGAATCCGACCCGTTTTTGTGCAGCCAGCTTAAGGCCTCATGCGAACACGGCAAATTGAATTGCGGATCTGGGGCTTGTCACCGGCGCGGTTGATCCGACGCTCAATTCACCCATAGATGTGCTTGAGATTCCTCGGCTCCGCGCAGACATGCAGATTTTATTTACTGGACGAGAAGGCCTGGTCACGTCCCATAAACCCATCACATGGGCGTCTAATGTAAAAGCCCCGAGGCAAATCTATGGGACATCATTGATGATGTCTCTGTCCAGCTTCCTTTTGGACCGCTGCTGCCAAAGTAAAGAGAAGACCAAAAAAAGCATTGGCATTGGCAGAGAAGCAGCACGGCTGCAGGAGGTAATCCACCACCACCAATTTTAATTTGGAAAACCCCTTTAAGCTTATCCTAGGTGCACACATCTATTGTGAGATTGAGGCTAACCTCACTTACAGTGTGTGACATTGGAGTACTCAGTTTGATTGACCCAGGCAGTCCAGGGTCAGGAGCGCTACTCCACCATGATTGCCCTCTTTGTTGCTGTCCAGGTGTCCCGCTGGTCTGTAGACACAACATTGTCTCTCTCTCTCTTGGCTCCAGACACCAGGCAGTCTCTGGTCAGCAGCCACAGCAGTTTTGCCTCCCACATAGCAGCTGCTCAGCTCCCTTAGGCTCAGCTTCAGCAGCACCTCCAGCTCAGTCTGCTCAGCTTCCTTAGGCTTAGCTTCAGCAGCACCTCCAGCTCAGTCTGCTCAGCTCCCTTAGGCTCAGCTTCAGCAGCACCTCCAGCTCAGTCTGCTCAGCTCCCTTAGGCTCAGCTTCAGCAGCACCTCCAGCTCAGTCTGCTCAGCTTCCTTAGGCTCAGCTTCAGCAGCACCTCCAGCTCAGTCTGCTCAGCTCCCTTAGGCTCAGCTTCAGCAGCACCTCCAGATCACTCTGCTCAGCTCCCTTAGGCTCAGCTTCAGCAGCACCTCCAGCTCACTCTGCTCAGCTTCAGCAGCACCTCCAGCTCACTCTGCTCAGCTCCCTTAGGCTCAGCTTCAGCAGCACCTCCAGCTCACTCTGCTCAGCTCCCTTAGGCTCAGCTTCAGCAGCACCTCCAGCTCAGTCTGCTCAGCTTCCTTAGGCTCAGCTTCAGCAGCACCTCCAGCTCAGTCTGCTCAGCTCCCTTAGGCTCAGCTTCAGTAGCACCTCCAGCTCAGTCTGCTCAGCTCCCTTAGGCTCAGCTTCAGCAGCACCTCCAGCTCAGTCTGCTCAGCTTCAGCAGCACCTCCAGCTCAGTCTGCTCAGCTTCCTTAGGCTCAGCTTCAGCAGCACCTCCAGCTCAGTCTGCTCAGCTTCCTTAGGCTCAGCTTCAGCAGCACCTCCAGCTCAGTCTGCTCAGCTTCAGCAGCATCTCCAGCTCAGTCTGCTCAGCTCCCTTAGGCTCAGAGGCTCAGCTTCAGCAGCACCTCCAGCTCAGTCTGCTCAGCTCCCTTAGGCTCAGCTTCAGCAGCACCTCCAGTTCAGTCTGCTCAGCTCCCTTAGGCTCAGCTTCAGCAGCACCTCCAGCTCAGTCTGCTCAGCTTCCTTAGGCTCAGCTTCAGCAGCACCTCCAGCTCAGTCTGCTTAGCTCCCTTAGGCTCAGCTTCAGCAGCACCTCCAGCTCAGTCTGCTCAGCTCCCTTAGGCTCAGCTTCAGCAGCACCTCCAGTTCAGTCTGCTCAGCTTCCTTAGGCTCAGCTTCAGCAGCACCTCCAGCTCAGACTGCTCAGCTCCCTTAGGCTCAGCTTCAGCAGCACCTCCAGCTCAGTCTGCTCAGCTCCCTTAGGCTCAGCTTCAGCAGCACCTCCAGCTCAGTCTGCTCAGCTTCCTTAGGCTCAGCTTCAGCAGCACCTCCAGCTCAGTCTGCTCAGCTTCCTTAGGCTCAGCTTCAGCAGCACCCCCAGCTCAGTCTGCTCAGCTTCAGCAGCATCTCCAGCTCAGTCTGCTCAGCTCCCTTAGGCTCAGAGGCTCAGCTTCAGCAGCACCTCCAGCTCAGTCTGCTCAGCTCCCTTAGGCTCAACTTCAGCAGCACCTCCAGTTCAGTCTGCTCAGCTCCCTTAGGCTCAACTTCAGCAGCACCTCCAGTTCAGTCTGCTCAGCTCCCTTAGGCTCAGCTTCAGCAGCACCTCCAGCTCACTCTGCTCAGCACTGTCTCCCCACTGTATCCTTTTTATAACCAATTCTCCAGAAAGTTCCTACTGAGCATGCTCAGTTCCAATGTGCCAAAGAATGGGGAAGATTTTGACATACATGGTGATTTTGGCGTAATTCTTGGCACAAGTTACAGTTCATCTCCATGGTAGCATTTTAACCCTTCAGGTAGCCCTCAGATCTCCATGATGATATATGCTTTTAGTATACAAACATTTGAGTGAGAGGATGGTGAGTGCAAGAGGAGAAGGAAAGAAGAGAGATGTATGAACTCTAAGAATGGATCACCATATCCACTAATGAAACATCTAATAAAGAGCAGCTTTACTCTCAAATCTATCCTGAGGATGGGGGAAGTGAGAAAAGACCGTGCGAGAGTAAGGCGACACGGAGGCGAATGGAGTCTCCGAGTATGCAGGTTAGCTATTCTAGACCAGGCGCAGCTGAAAGGGTCTGTGAGCAGCGTGCTGCGTCCGTAGCGGCGCTGGACTGTGAAGATTTGCTGAAACATACTGCGGCATTAATTCGGACTGCAAATTCACAACGGCCACCGCCATATGGATCCTAAGCCATTACTAGGACTGATCCTTTCTTCTACAGTTGAATGCTTTGGAGACTGATGGCAGATATTGGAAAACTCTGTAACCCCGTCATCGTGAGGCGGACACTGCAGTGAGGAAAGTACCTCTGCACAGATGAGCAATCAGAGGTAAGTAGTAAGCAGGCCGGCTAGGTAAAGACTTTGATAAAGCTGATCTTTTTCCTTGTTGGGCATCGGCTTCTGGGACACCTCTCCATTAAATATTGACCGTAGGTGGAAAGCTGCTATTTTATAGAACTGTCCCTCATTGCATAAGTGTGACATGACTTTCCTGATGCATGGGTAATCTTCTATCTTCTATCTACCAATAAACGGAATGACGGGACTGGAATACCCAGAGAGGCACCAAAACTGGGATTATTCACCCCGGAATAAAGACGGCTAAGGGGCGACCAAATAACTCTGTATGAATCCATGAGGGGACGATACAAGGATCTCTGCCAGGATCTGTTTATACCCAGGACTGCGACGGTAACAAGAGGGCATCCGCTACGATTAGAGGAAAGCAGGTTTCATCACCAACACAGGAGGGGGTTCTTTACTGTAAGAGCAGTGAGACTGTGGAACTCTCTGCCTGAGGACGTGGTGATGGCAGGATCCATAGAGGAGTTTAAGAGGGACTAGATGTCTTTCTAGAGCGGAAGGATATTACAGGATATAGACATAAAATAACCAGAAAGGTAGTTGATCCGGGTATCTTCTGACTGCCTGTGTCGTAGTAAGTCAGGTAGGAACTTTCCAAATGTTGATCGAGGGATTATTGTGACTGCCATTATGGAGTCGGGAAGGAATCTTTCCCCCCAAAATGGGGTAAATTGGCTTCTGCCTCATTGTTTTTTTTGCCTTCCTCTAGATCCACAAGGGTGGGGGGGGGGAACAGGCTGAACCCCACATACTATGTTACTATGTTACCGCGGGGCGCCATCATTAGGCAGGGATAGTCGGGCCTCATTGTTGGACATTAAAGTGTTGCAGTTATCAATCTTTTATGTATCTCGTTCAGACGTATCTACTTGTCGTTACCCGGTCTAATAGTGATAGTTTGTATCTTTGTAGACGGTGTCTGCATCGTATCTTGTTGTGTGAGACGTACAGAGGACAGAGGTCACTGCAGAGAGGGGGAGGAGGGAGCCGGAGCTGCACCATCCCCATCACCTACCAATCTCTAATGGTGCCATGCGGTATTATCTGTCTCCAGCGTTATAACAGGTATTACCTAATAAGATGACTTCCTGTCCTGCTGAAAAAAGTCTAATGTGAAATCAGCTGAAATTCAAGAAATCTCCGTGAAGAGCTTCGCAATAAAAGTTCTGGTTATGGAATGAGATGTTACCGTTCCGTGTGAAGGAATTATTCCCTCATCCTAATGGATTTATACTGGAGCAGGAACCTTTACATGAGGCGACTATCAGCCGAATAAGGTCTGACGAGGGCGAAGTCAGTGTAAACATGGCCACACCGCGGGGCGCCGGGCGAGAAGCCGCTGGTAGATGCGCTTCAGCTTACCAAAGCTGGTGTAAAGTCCCAGCTGTCCCCATGGAGATCCCTGTGGGAGCGACATCTCGGCAAACCAATGAACCTTGGTCACTGGAATGACCGTCCGCGGTGACTCCAACAGCAGATTGTACAGCAGTGGCTCCATGTAGAGGGAGGTGACTGCAGTAGGCGACTCTGCTCCTCTTGGAGCGATCCGAACCGGCCGCCCCCCTCCCATCAGGATACATTATCTCTAAACACACACAGACCACAACAGCTTGTGAACATCCCTGATAACGCACATTATCCTCCGCCGACGTCCCCAGAGACCGTGCAATGCTCAGCACTCAGCTGTACGCATCGTGTATGGAGGATGCAGCATCTACAGGCGTGTGAAGTCAGCATGGGGCTTCTGGTCAGTGCTGCTCATCCTGATTGGCTGGGCGATAAAATTGTCCCGATTATCACAAAATCATATCGGATTAGCACGTAACAATTTTTGGGGAAAATCGCAGGAAATTAAAATTTCAAATTATGCCTGCTGCAGAGGTCAGTGTTCAGCCATTCAGCAGCCAGGGCACCTTGCTGATGTCACCAAATGTGTCCGCCATCCTGGATATGGGCAGCAGTTTCATTGGACACTTGCATCACATGACCTAGCCATATATAACATAGGCACAGTGTAACCAGCGGCCATTTTACAGGGCAGAGAAGTGGCATCCCGTTATATGGATATATAGGTGCTGGGTGTGAAAGCTTATATACCAGCTGCATTAGGTTTATATTCCTATACGGGGTCTGTGTATTGGGAGAGGGTATATTTCTGCTGCTGTCAATGTATATAGCAGTAAAGCAGACAAAATACGCTTTGGCATGGGGAATATCGCAGTTGTATGTTTGTGGCCTCAGACGTCAATCAAAGTCGTCAGTCTGATCAGTCTGAATTGTTTGTAGACCTCACGCAGCTAGCAGTGTGGTTTGGGGAACTCAGTAATGCTGCGCCAACTGGGAGCAGTGCCCATAGATACAGCATACTGTGTGGCCTTCTGTTCTCCCTTGCCTCCCAGGACTGCAGATTATTTGGTTGATGGTGCTTTTTTGCATAACATAAAACAAAAAGAAAACCAAACAGGGAAATGGCAACTACAGACAGTGTGTGTCAGCGGCCTCAGACGGCGCTCAAAGTCTCCAGTCCAGCTACTACGAATTATTTGCAGGCCTTACGCAGCTGGCAGTGGTTTTCTGCAAATTACAAAGTTAGGCTTCCTGTCCACGGGCCGGTTTTCATTGCGTTCCCCCGCGGCGATAATCCGGCCGCAGGGAACGCAGTGAAAGCTCTCCATAGCGTTGCTATGGAGAGCGCTCCCCCCCCCTGTCCATGAGCGGAGAATCATAGCGATTCTCCGCTCGCGGCCGGCAAATTGCAGCATGCTGTGATTTGCGTGATTCTCAGTAGTCAGACTATCTGTCAGATAGACTGATCAGCAAAGATCCGTCTGCCGGCTCCTGTTCCCGGGCGGCGGCTCCCGCGGCGGAGATCCACCACTGGATACCGCAATGCCCATGGACAGGGGGCCTTAGTTTATAAGTTACATGAAACTACACTAAAAAGTGAACCCAAAAAACTAAATAAATAAGAAGGAAGCATGAAGAAAGAAATGGTATGGGGACGTGTCTGTGGTGGTGGTAGAAAACAGGCCAAGTCGGCATTATAAGTGGCTCCCACTGAAAGCAACAGCTCCGTGTTCTGCAGGAGGCGAGGCAAGCCCGCTGCCATTCATGATAAGTGGTTCTACCCATGCGTTACATCCGCAGTACACAGAACACTCGCAGGCATTCAGCCATGGGCATCCCCCTCTACTTCACCCAAACCAAATCCCCCACATCCACCACAGACGTCAACATGGATTAGTCTGAGGAGCTGTTTGATCATTCAGTGTCATGGATGTCAACGAGGCAGTCCAAACAAAGACGGAGAAGACGAAGACATTGAATGCACTGATGCCCAACCATCTTTTTCCACTAGCAACGTGTACTCAAAGGGATGTGTAAATGGAGGGGCTGCTTCCAGTAATATAGGGTCCACTCAAAAGGAGAAGGACAGCGAAGTGGAAGAGGCTGTGCTTGACCCAACCTGGACAGACAGGGAGAGTCATCATAGCAGCCCGCAGGGGACTAGGAAGAGGCGGACATTGCGGGGCAGCATCATGCTAAGACAGGGAGTAGGGAGTCGCAGACAAACATAAGGGCTGTACCGTCACCCTCTGGTACTACTAGTCGCAGCAGCACCAACATCAGGCCTCAGCTAGGTCTGCTCACAAGATGTGTGCAGCCGGGGCATTCTTTGATAACAGCAGAGCGGCCATTTGTAAGATCTGCGGTGTTTAAAATGCCTCAAGAATGTAAACAACTTCAACACAAGGTGTGCGAACAGTCGTATGAACGCCCACCACCCGCTGCCTTGGAAAGTTCATCTGGGCCAGAGGTCAAAGAGTCAGCCTCATCCTGCTCCCTCTTCCACTGCACCTTCTTCCATCTTCCTCTCTGATCATACAGTAGCCTCTGAGCACAGAGAGGCAGTTTTGTGTAGGGGCAGTAGCACATCTACTTCAGACCACTTCTCCACCATTGATGATGGGGCTGCAGGCTTCAGAGCCAGGAATAGGAAATGGAGAGCAGAAGTTGAGCCACCACGATCACCAGGTCAGCAGCCACCCCAACAATCCATAAGCACAGAGCCTGAATGCAAGGATTTCACATCTGCTTGCAATGGAAATGCTCCCCTTCAGTCTAGTGGGCACAGACGCCTTTCGTAACATGATGCTCCATGCTAACCCACAGTACCAGATGCCCATTTCTTTACCCAGAAAGCCATCCTTGCCCTGCACCACCATGTGAGGGATAACATGTCCATGACACTGAAGAACGCTGTCAGTGGCAGGGTGCACCTGAACATGGACATGTAGTCCAGCACACTGGGTCAATGTCCAGCAGGTGGGGCATGAAGCCAAAAGTGGTGGTCCACGTTTCATGGTACCCCCAAGAGTTGTGAGAATTTCATCCTTGTCTGTCCTCTCTTCAACCCTTTACTGCTCTTCCTCCACCTCTTCAGACCACCATTCAACATCTCCCACATCAAGACAGATATCCATTTGTGACAAAATCCGAGCTCCATAGAGCGCTGCATGTGGTAAACGCAAAAATGCTGTCCTAAAACGCATATATCTAGGGGAGCAAAATGCTGTTGATGGCTCTGCAGGCCCAGGCTGACACATGGCTGACCACATGGGCTCTGCAGGCCCAGGCTGACACATGGCTGACCACATGGGCTCTACAGGCCCAGGCTGACACATGGCTGACCACATGGGCTCTGCAGGCCCAGGCTGACACATGGCTGACCACATGGGCTCTACAGGCCCAGGCTGACACATGGCTGACCACATGGGCTCTGCAGGCCCAGGCTGACACATGGCTGACCACATGGGCTCTGCAGGCCCAGGCTGACACATGGCTGACCACATGGGCTCTACAGGCCCAGGCTGACACATGGCTGACCACATGGGCTCTGCAGGCCCAAGCTGACACATGGCTGACCACATGGGCTCTGCAGGCCCAGGCTGACACATGGCTGACCACATGGGCTCTGCAGGCCCAGGCTGACACATGGCTGACCACATGGGCTCTGCAGGCCCAGGCTGACACATGGCTGACCACATGGGCTCTACAGGCCCAGGCTGACACATGGCTGACCACATGGGCTCTGCAGGCCCAAGCTGACACATGGCTGACCACATGGGCTCTGCAGGCCCAGGCTGACACATGGCTGACCACATGGGCTCTACAGGCCCAGGCTGACACATGGCTGACCACATGGGCTCTGCAGGCCCAAGCTGACACATGGCTGACCACATGGGCTCTGCAGGCCCAGGCTGACACATGGCTGACCACATGGGCTCTGCAGGCCCAGGCTGACACATGGCTGACCACATGGGCTCTGCAGGCCCAGGCTGACACATGGCTGACCACATGGGCTCTACAGGCCCAGGCTGACACATGGCTGACCACATGGGCTCTGCAGGCCCAAGCTGACACATGGCTGACCACATGGGCTCTGCAGGCCCAGGCTGACACATGGCTGACCACATGGGCTCTGCAGGCCCAGGCTGACACATGGCTGACCACGCACAATCTGTAGCCAGGCAAGGCCTTTTTTGACAATGCAGCCAACCTGCTGTCAGCCCTTAACCTTGGCATTACCACACATGTACCTCGCCTGGCCCATGTAATGAACCTGGTAGAGCAGCACTTAAACAATTACCCAGGTTTATATCCATTGCTGGAAAAGGCCAGGAAACAGTTCACACTTTCGGCGTTTACACCCAGCCGCCTCTTATCTGGCAGAGGTGCAGCAACAGTTCAGCCTACCACCCAACCGTCTCATCTGTGACGTGCCTACATGGTGGAATCCCACGTTGTATATGTTGCAAAGGGTAAGACGGCAGCAGAAACGATCATGGAGCATCAGATGGTGTGTGCCGTTAGCAGGCGCTGTATGGAGGTCGCTCACTGGACGTCTGTGAAGTAGCTACAGATCAAAGACGGGTGCCATTATAACCTGCTTTGAGGAAGCAACCAAAATAGTCAGTCGGGATGATGTACTGATCAGTATGACCATCTCTGTTGTCTGCTTGCTGGACAGACACTACAGGCCCTCAGGGACATGCTGTTGTCACAGTCCGGCATTAGTATCCTACTTTCCCATATGCCTGGTATTACTGTTAGGACCCAACTGAAAGTATGACCACCTGGGCGTTGGTGGATGGGCCGATATATGTACTTTGATCAGACTATATACTAAGAACCTGGCATTTTTTATGTGGTTAGTATTTATATTGGAGTTATATGTTTTTCTGTTTCTGCTTGTACAGTCTGGCATCACTTAACACCACAGGGAGGGTGGCTTTGGGCAAGAAAGAGGGCGTCTTCTCCAACACGTTACTCCACCTGTGGGAGAAGTAAAGAGGAGGAAGATGAGGCGGAAGAGAAGGGCGACAATATAGGTCCAGAGGTAGGGGGCTACCCAACGGTCCTTCCATCCATCACTAATCCCAGTGACATGGATGGTGGAACCAGCAGAAGGACACTCTTAGGCCTGACCCCGAGGAATGTTGACCAACACCCCTAGGCACTTTTAAGCATATCAGTGCTTGCAAAAGGACCGTCGCATATCCCACATCAAAACATCAGATCATTACTGGGTGGTCAAACTCCTTGATCTCTGCTACAAGACCAAAATGACAAATCTCATTCCAGCAGTGGAGAGGGATCTCAAAATGCAGCATTATTGGGACAGACTGTTAAGCAGCTTGAGAACAGCATTTCCCCATGGGTGCGGGGATGCATCCACAATGGATCGCAGCTCTGTGGCTCATAGCAGATGAGCAGGAAACCGCAGCAGCATCTCCACTGGTGGCAGCAAAGTCTAACAGAGGTGTGGAATAGTTTTTTCAGCCTATCGGAGCTGCAGCAAAACTATAGGGTAGGACCGACATTCACAGGGAGCACTTATCCATGATGGCACAAGAGTGTGTCAGCTTCAGTGTGGATGTACTCAGACATGGCGTCGGCCACATTGACTTCTGGGTGTCCAAGCTGGATGAGTGGCCAGAGCTTGGCCAACATGCTTTAGAGGTGCTCATCTGCCCCGCTGCCAGTGGGCTATCAGAAGGGGTGTTCAGTAGAGCTGGGGTGTGATAACTGACAGAGGAATCCGCCTGGCCACATATAATATGGATCGCCTAATGTTTATCAGACTGAACAAGTCATGGATTTCTCCGGGATTCTGCAGCCCCGTGGCAGATTCCATTGATTGGTTAGCTTTCTGGCAATTTTTAAAATCTGATTGTTCTCAGTAAGAGAAACCGAGTCATCCTGTAGATAGGAGACCTTTTAATGGCTACAAAAATGCATGATGTTATAGCGAACCTTCAGATCTACTCAGGATTCGTCCTCAGGCTTAAATGGAATAGATCAGCGGAGGCATACATATATACACATACATATGGACAGGCACAGACATGGTGTGATCAATCTGCACTACCACAAATACCAGAACAGGATGAGTAGAGGGGTAAATACTTAATTAGTCCACTGATAAGGGATGGGAAGGTTTAATGGTCTCCAGGCCAGCGTGTTTTCTCTGCTCCAGATTTCTCATATTCTCCACTGATGCACGAAGCCCCCTCCGAGGTTCAGTCCTTTGTTGAGAGTATCAAGAATAGTTATAAACTTGTACTCCCAAATTCTTCCATGACGTTGAGATTTGAAGTTGTCTTGTAGTATAATAACTTTCATATGTTCTATGTTGTGCCCGGGACTAGAACAATGCTCCGCAACAGGTAATTTAATCACATGACTGAGCATAGATTTATATCAAAGCCCGCACTGCGCTCTCAAGGTGGTTGCGGTGCTGCGGCTGCTCTTCTCCTTCTTCTGACATGTTTCCTCCTTCGACTTTCCCCCCCAAATGCAAAATATGTCAATATGGAAATACGGAGCTACAGCTTTCAGCACACTCTGCCCTCAAGGTGCCGTTCCTGCTGGTTGTGGTGCTGCTCTCCTTCTCCTGGGGGGCTTTGGCTGCATTGGGAACCTTCTAGAGAGCAAATTAGTGAACCCAATTTTTACTCCCATTGACTTTCATGGGAGTCAGAATCGACCATCCAATTCACCCTGATTTTCCTGAAATCGGTCCAATACTGACATAAACGGATTATTCCACTAATCGCTCATCACTACTTCTGGTAATGTTGTCTTCCCCTAATCAACGCCGCACAACAGCCATATTCCATCAGCGTCGGGTCTTCATACAAGGCACTGTGGCACCCAGGACTTCATGCCATGAAGATGAGATGTGTGCAAACTACAATTACTCCTGAGTGTCTCCTTGCCAGAGGTCACCCATTAATTCTGCTCCTCCTAATTAAAGTCCATTGTCGTTCAGGTTGAGAGCGATGTCAAAGTCAAGTATAGAGAAGCAGGAGCATGGAGATGCAAGGTGCGTGTGGTTATGTCTGACAAGTGCGTGACTAATACACACACATTGTATCTGGAGTCGATCTCATTGTTATTCCCTGTGGGTGTCCTTCTAACGCCCCCACTGCGCAGCCCCCAATGCCATCATCACTCCCAGTGCCACCAGGCGGGCTATTGTTGCAGCAGCACTAAATGAGCAACCTAAGACAATGCAGAAGAGTTAAATAGCGTCTACAATCCTGCCTAAGACTGCTAATTGCACAATGCGTTATGCCAAATGACAAATCCAGCTCTGCTACATCTCTGCTCATTACTTCACTGCGTTGCAAGCTGGTCACATTTGGACGTTCTGTTCTATATATAAATGTGAGCCTGGCAAGGTGGGGGGATAAGGGGCTAGGGTTGGCATCTTCGGGTGGCAGAGTACTGTTGTCATGGCAGCCAAAGTTCAAGGACATTTATAAAGGGCATTGCTAAACCTTCAGTTTATGTTTATTTGTAAGGAAAGACAAGGCGGCTGCGAGATAATAATGAGCTGGAGGAGAAGGAAACAAGGGAGCGTGTGCCGGCTGTGGAGGATGGAAGGAAGAAGAAAGATAAGGAGGGCACATGAGAGGCGCCTGATGCAGGGAGGTCACACTGGAGACGTCATGGAGAACATGAGGATGAATCAGATCATCTATAGAAAGTGTCGCCTCCATGTAGTATTTGGTAGCCATCCAGAAGCCACTCGTGCTCAACAATTGTCTTTGGGCTTCAGAATGCCACCACCGCCTTCGGACCTTGATGTTCAGCCTGATAGATGATGGACAATCACTCCCTACCAATCCTTCAGCACTTCCCAACAGAACTATATGGGTGCAGGTTAAACCACGTCTGCCACATACATAGAAGCAGAACCAAAAACGGCCGCAGCACTCATAATGCATGTACTATCAGAGGTCTACATCCCTGGAGTCAATACTCCACCCACGGTAATAATATAATAATAATAATAATAATCTTTATTTGTATAGCGCCAACTTATTCCGCAGCGCTTAATAATGCCAGGTATAATCAGATTATACGGATTATAACGCAGGTGGAGTATTGACTCCAGGTATGTAGACCTCTGATAGTACATGCATTCACCAACCCTGTAGAATCCCCATGGGGAATCATTCAAGTTCTTTCAGGGATGGCATGATATTGACATGGGCTCCCCTGCATTAAAGGGGCTCCGTCATATTCTGCTCACGCACCACCAGAGCCGTGAAACACTCAGTCCGTAAGCCCACAATGACTAAGGCTGGCGCTTCTTATGCCAGTCAAAACAAAAGATAGTTGGAGTAATTTGTGAAAAGTCGCTTGTCTCTTAATAAATTTGTCACATTTGCGACTGTCAAAAAATGAAATAAATGCCTGCCGCGAGACGGTGTAGATTTGCACCATTTTCTGGCATTCTTTTTAGTAAATTAGTCTAAAACTCGGAGACCATTCTCACTTCCTTGAAGACCACATCCATATTTTCAACACTTTTCAAATTTGGCAAGTGCAGAGAAAAGTTGCAGATTTTTTTGCAAATTTGCTGCGCTCCATCATTTGCAACTTTTTAAGGGCCGGTTTTCAGCAAAAAGTGTCGTAAACTGATTAATAAATGTGGGCCTTGGGCTACAATCACATGACTTTTCAAACCCTGTCGGGGTTACATCCCCAGGCCCTGTCCGGATCACCAATAACAGAGTTCAGATGGAACTTTTGAAACATAGGCTGCAATCACTAAAAATTGTGAGCCTTTGTCTCGTTTTGGCAGATTTCCATCATTTTAGCTGGAGAGAATAGTTTGGTCGACTAATCTTGGTTTAAGAAATTATATGCAGGGAGCGCTTATCACTTGCACTTCTCTCGGGAGCAGTGGGCCTCCTCTGGCCATGGGTTCTAAGGCACTGCCCTGATGCCCAAATGGGCAGCTGGCAATCTATGGGTTTACATGCTCTTTTCCTTTGAAGCACACGGTACAAAGTCTTAAAGGGATTTCCAAGTCTGAACTATTGATGACCTAACCTGAAGATAGAACGAATGCTAATGTGAATGTCAGCCCTCTCTTCAGGCAAACTTCATTAACAGACTGGATGCACCACACAATGGTTCAGGATATCTTAACCTCTGAATAGGTCAGCAATACTTCATTAGTGGGATCCGCCATTTGGGATCCCCAGTGATCAGCTGTTTTCTGGCCTGCTGTCAATGTGGATGGAGCTGAAAGCTGACAACTCCGTCCACATTGGAGCAACTCAGGTCAGTAATGCACTCACCGCTCCCACTGAAATCAGGAGCTGCTGCATTGTGGACAGACCTGTGAACTGCCGACATTGACAGAGGGCCGTACAACTGGGGCTCCCAAGTGGCAGACTCCCGAAGATAGGTCATCCATAGTTCAGAAAATCCCTTTAAAATGTTCTTCATAGGGGACAATATCTAAAAGGCTATAAAATGCAACCGGTGGCCGAGTAGATGGAACCCCACCAGAGTCCCACATGAATAGATCTAGAGGAACCATAATGCATGCACCGCCTGTTCACTGAAATCAATGGGAGCCGAGGAGAGCGATGTGTGAGACATGCGGTGAGGAGACACTTCGATGTCACGTACAAATCCAATCAGACATCCTGCCTAAAAGGATCCATATGTTAGCGATATATGGAGCCGAGGATGAGAAGGACGGACAGATGGGCGGCAGAGCTTGGACAGACAACAAGGAGCGAGAGGGGAGATTACATCTGTTATTGGAATGTTCCTCGGTAAGGTTTTGTACACTGCGTTCCGGCTCTGCACGGCGCCGATAAATAGCTGGCACCTCACGCAATAAGATAAAACAGGAAGAAAGGCTACAAGTACTGAGAATAAATCATCAAACACCGGGAGGTATCTCCAAATACATCGTCACGCCACGCACCGCGCATCCAGGGAGGAGGCATGGGGATACAGTAGTGCATATAAAACAGGCGATGACCGCCGTCACCCGTCACAGCAGCTCCCACGAACCTGAGGCACATCTAATCGGCTGCGCCAGTTTTTACAAAACTTTCCAAATACTTGAGTCTACTATTTCATCCTGGCAGAGTAGCACTGAAGGAACTAAATGAGACCTATACAGGAGGGTAAGGGTTAATCCGAAACCTTCGGCACACATTTACATGACTGATATAGGTGTTTGAAGTTACAGGCCCCTGGCCTAAGGCTGCACTACTGAGACATTTTAATGACACTGTGCCCCCCTTCAGCGGTCACATGCAGTGTTGTCATGGAAACCCAGTGTGAAGCTAAATCATCAAATATAATATTTATATCCTAGGACTTTCACCTCAAGACATTACCAAAAATGCAGATGGCACGATGAATACATCAGTAACGATGAGTAGGGTTCTCCAGCCGGCTACTGGTGGCAGAACTTCACTTCTAGTCTGAACTTAAAGGGGTATTCCTATAGTATGAAGTTATCCCCTCTTCATAGTATAGAGGAAAACTGCCTGATCAGAGGGGGCCCAACCAATCGGGAGCCCACCGATTCCCATGTCTTCCTGTTTGACTGGCAATGAATGGAGTGGCAACGCTCATGCTCAGTCACCACTCCATTCTACTGGAAATGGCCCAAGTTCAAGCCCTTATGTCCAGCAGTCATTGAAATGCATGGAGCGGTGACCACTTCATTCATTGGCAGTCACACAGGAGGACACAGGACCCTACTTCTGGCAATTGGTGGGGTCCAACCACTGGGACCTATACACAGGCGATACCTTGATATTACTGGAATACTCCTTTAAGCTATATTTAAGGACTAGTCCTCACTGGAGAAAACGGTGGTCCTTAAGGATGCTTGAAGTATTCCCAATTAATAGGAGGGCCTCTTGACAATAAACTGATCACAAAGTGTCCTCCTGCTAGGTGAACCCAGCAACCAGCTGAGGAAACCAGGCAGTAAGTTGTTTAACTCCCCTGCAATGCCCCTACAGGGGAAATTAGGCATTGCACAGCGCCCAATTGAATCAATATGTTGTCTATGTAATGCGGGAAGGGATAGGTCCACCAGAAGGGATAGGTCCACCAGAAGGGATAGGTCCACCAGAAGGGATAGGTCCACCAGAGCACCAGAGAGAGAAACAGTCTTTGTAATCACTCTCCACACTGGTCATGGGAATACTGAGATGAGGACCTTCCTCTATTAGCTGAGCCTCTATTATAGGGTTTATGAAAACTGGTTTTCTAAATTAGATAGCCCATGGAGACAGAAGCTATAAACTTTCCATGCCTGCTTAGTGGTTGGGTCCTTCTAGTGTGATGAAAGAGACCGTACCTATTCTTGCTCCTCCTCCCCTCTCATAGCATGCATTTCACAGACACGGAGAAACTGCAGCTGCATCCCCCTCCTCTACCCTCATAGAATGCAGTCTCACCGACAGAGAAATGGTTGCTACAACCCCCTCGCCCCAGTTCTGCTATGTATTATATTTGGGACAGAGAACGTTTTTGCACATTTCCAAAGAACTTGCATGAGAAAAAAGGAAACTGCGGTCTGCTGGAAAGTGAGGAAGAAGATGCCACAATAAAAGAAGTGCCAGAGTTTGGAGTGTGTACTTGTACGATGCAAATAGACCGATACGAACAGCTTCTCTTGAAGCGCTGGTGACGTCTGCTCCTTTGTTGTAGCACCTTTTTATAGTGTCTACATATGGAATCAGTTGATGTCTAATAAGCTCTTTCTAGTTTCTTCAGCCGTGAGATCAAAAGCAAAAAAAGACACCAGTGGGAAAAATCCTCTAAATGTGATATAAAACAAGATCAGCGGTGACTTACGGCAAGAGGTGTGAGGCGAGGAATGGAAATGTACATAGATGGATGACTCCACTCGGGTATGGTGCAGCAGACTGTTAAATACATAGCTACGTTCAATCGAATGAAGTCCTGCTGAACGGCTAATGGATGTAGCAAGCAGGGAGAAGGTACAGAAGTAAAATGTGTAAAACAGGTGCAGCGCACAGAGCCGTGAGGAATATGCGAGCGGCTCACTGAGGCGGCTCACTACCGCATTACAGTCTATTACTTCACTGTCAGAGCATTGTAATTAGACAGCCTGTAATTAAACACAAGGAACAATCACAACATCCTTGTAAACATCCACTATTACCAAGGAGCCTGAGTAAAGCGAACCGCACGGCCGAACTGAAGGGACTCACAGTCCGAAAGCAGAACTCTAATGGTCCATCGATGGCGCTGACTAGGTGGCCATGTCTACTATGGTGGCCAGAGGAGGGAGGAACACAGGAGAAAACTAGCCATGGATGTGCATGGCTCTATGGAGGCAGCGTCCAAGTTCACAGCGGTGCTGCAGGATCTAGCGTTACTCGGAGTGAGAGACTACAAGCTTCAAAACCAAGTGCAGCCGAGGAGAAGAAGCCGGGATCATTCTATGCAGCAGTGAGTGGTACAAGTCCCTGTAACACCCAAAGCCTGGGAAAGTACAGGCGAACAAAATATCTTCCTAGTAATCCTTTGGAAACAACTGTCAGATAACCAAGACTGATGGGATTGGTCTTGAGTAACCTTAAACGAAGAGAGAGCGTTGAAGAATAAATCTGTTATTGATGCACTTGAATCAATAGCATTTCAATACTGAGCTTGAACCTGCATCACATTGAGCCGTACCCATTCTTCATGTTTGACAAATTGCTGAGTAAACTGTGTACCTTCGCTTTACAACTAAGCTAAAGTAGAGTTGTCTCAGTTATTTCATTACCATCTACTGACGTTCACCCCCAAAGGTACTGGCGTCACGTGACACAACCGTTAAACCTAATCGCTAGAGGTATTACTCCTGTTCCACTGGACTGAGACGTTTTGCCACCATTGTCAGAGCCACCCATGACATCCATCTTGATGCCCGTGGTCTCCCCCGCATTGGTCTGCCGCCATTTGGACGTGATCTGTCTGAGGTGATTTGTCGACACGCTGCAGGATGCTGGGTATGACCTGCGACCAGACCTTCTTTAAGTAGTTTCCAATGGTGATCAGAAAAGGAGTGCTGGCCAGCTCCGCGGTTTTCCCTTTAGTAAGTCCAGGAAAGTTCCTGCTTGTAGGCTTACCTGCCAGGAAGTCCTTTCACTAGGACAGTGCTATACACTGGAATGGTACTGCAAGCTAAGTCCCCGAATATGGAGATGCACAATGTAGGGAGCTGTATTGGTCCTGGCAAACAGCTGATTGGCGGGGTGCCAGGCATCAGACCCCCAAGAATCTGATATTGATGAGCCACCCAGATGATAGGTTACCAGTAGTAAAGTCTGGTAGTTGATACTCCCTTTGTGATAGGCTAGGTGTTTGCAGTACCTGTTTTGTAGCATGTAGGCTTGTTTATGTCCCGGTGTTGGCCGGACCCCCGTGTAGCGGGCACGTATCCCCTTTTGAATATGGTCGAATATTATAATTTTACTTTTTGCTGCAATCTGCATTTGTGACAAGTATTATAAATGACCGGCATAGAGCGAACCCAGAACAGCCCCGAGGGTTTACTGCTGCTTTTGGAAACACAGAAAAAATAATGGTGTCATTTTAGCTTTTGTCTGATGCTAAAACTTAGACCCCATTACCGGGGAAGGAAGCAATTATTCAATGAAGGTGTACGACACCAGAGACTGAGGAAAGACAGATGGAGAGACGCGAGTAGCAGAGGATGAGAGGTTTCTTGTGAAGGCACTTGGCAGCTTGTGGCTCATTGTGTAGATAAGTGACATATTTATCCTATAAGAGTGGGATCAGCCTGCAGGAGGATTGATTAATAACCTGATAGGGTCTCAGGCTGGTAATCATGGCCGTCAACAGGCTTCAACAGCTGGGAGGTTCTTATGATAATCCATAAATCATAGTGTTCTGGAAGAGAAGGCTTGAGAGCATGAAGAAGAGAGAATGCATTATAGCCGGCCTGCGGAATAACAAAGAGCTTAAAGTGGTCCCGAATCAGTGGCCACATGCGGCCTGCGACCCCTTCTATATGGCTCCCCATAAGGCACTGGTCCCGAATCAGTGGTACATGGGCCCCGCGACCCCTTCTATATGGCTCCCCATAAGGCAGTGGTCCCGAATCAGTGGCCACATGGGCCCCGCGACCCCTAGCTATATGGCTCCCCATAAGGCAGTGGTCCTGAATCAGTGGCCACATGTGCCTCACGACCCCTAGCTATATGGCTCCCCATAAGGCAGTGGTCCCGAATCAGTGGCCACATGTGCCTCACGACCCCTAGCTATATGGCTCCCCATAAGGCAGTGGTCCCGAATCAGTGGCCACATGTGCCTCACGACCCCTAGCTATATGGCTCCCCATAAGGCAGTGGTCCCGAATCAGTGGCCACATGTGCCTCACGACCCCTAGCTATATGGCTCCTCAAAAGGCAGTGGTCCCGAATCAGTGACCACATGCGCCCCGTGACCCCCAGCTATATGGCTCCCCATAAGGCAGTGGTCCCGAATCAGTGGCCACATGTGCCCTGCGACCCCCAGCTATATGGCTCCCCATAAGGCAGTGGTCCCGAATCAGTGACCACATGCGCCCCACGACCCCCCGTTATATGGCTCCCCATAAGGCAGTGGTCCCGAATCAGTAGCCACATGTGCTCCGTGACCCCCAGCTATATGGCTCCCTATAAGGCAGTGGTCCTGAATCAGTGGCCACATGCGCCCTGCGACCCTTGCTGTATGGCTCCCCATAAGGCAGTGTTCCAGAATCAGTAGCCACATGCGCCCCGCGATCCCCAGCTATATGGCTCCCCATAAGGCAGTGGTCCTGAATCAGTGGCCACATGCGCCCCGCGATCCCCAGCTATATGGCTCCCCATAAGGCAGTGGTCCCAAATCAGTGGCCATATGCGCCTCGCGACCCCCAGCTATATGGCTCCCCATAAGGCAGTGGTCCCAAATCAGTGGCCACATGCGCCCCGCGACCCCCAGCTATATGGCTCCCCAAAAGGCAGTGGTCCCAAATCAGTGGCCACATGTGCCCCGCGACCCCCAGCTATATGGCTCCCCAAAAGGCAGTGGTCCCAAATCAGTGGCCACATGTGCCCCGCGACCCCCAGCTATATGGCTCCCCATAAGGCAGTGGTCCTGAATCAGTGGCCACATGTGCCCTGCGACCCCCAGCTATATGGCTCCCCATAAGGCAGTGGTCCCAAATCAGTGGCCACATGTGCCCCGCGATCCCCAGCTATATGGCTCCCCATAAAAGCCCTCAGTTATAGCCATATGCACTGGTTACAATGCAACATCCATCCTGACAGCATTGCAGATCTCCTATCTCCGGAGCAGTAGATGGCATTGCTATATACCAGCAATATCTGCAAATATTAGCAATTTCATACTATGAGTTGTAGTTCTGCAAACGGCGGGGGGCCACAGGTTGGAGACCACTGGCCTAAATGGGTATCTGGGAGGGAAGAAATATACTTTAGGTGATTTATAACATTGGATGACGGTGCAGATACGGGATAATGAAGTCGGACATCCGGGGATCATCCTGCCGTTAGTGAGGGGCCCTGATGGTAGATTAGCAGCGCTCATAATGAAAGGTTTGAGGAAGATTGTAGATAATTGCTCACAAATCTAAATCTGGAGCTTCATGTCACCTTAATTAACGTACAATATGATTGTCAAGCAGCGGTGCAAAACCCGCAACCCAGGATGTAGTGCGGTAAGGTACCATGTGTCTAAACAGTTCAAAAGGCACCGCTGCCACATGACAGCCACACAGTGCCAGCCTTAGCTTAGATGGCAGCATGGAAGGAGTTTTTATAGTAACCCCCATAATAAGAAAAAAACAATAAATATTGCACTGATAGCCATCTCTGCATGTATCCTGCTTGTACAGAAAGCAGCGGGATAGCAGCACACTCACACCAGGACAACTCACTGTAAATAAATACTGTACCAGAACCAAGCTCAGTACATGGACACAACACCAGAACCAAGCTCATTGAAGGCTATATGAGAACCAAGCTCATAACATAAGAACAGCAGCAGAACCAAGCATAGCGAATACATACTGCATGGGAACCAAGTTATAACATAAATACAGCACAAACCCACCTTAGTACATAGATACAATATGGCAGCCAAACTGATAACATAAATACAGACACAGAACCAAGCTCATAACATAAACACAGCAGCAGAGCTAATCAGTTGTGTTGTGGGATAAAACTGCTGCTTAGGAACATCAGAGGTGAGGAGCCGGAGGAGGATAAGAAAGAAAATCCTCTGGCCGGGTACCAGGGGGGGCAATCACCCCCAACCTACATGATATGATACCCCCCATATAAGGGGGTCTAGTGCCCTGTGCCACCACATGGGTTGCACGTAGCTCAGGTTGGCCACAAATACCCGGCAGGTCGGGCTTCCATCTTTGGGACCCAATAACTCAATATATCAGGAATGATAAGATGAAGCCCTCCTGTCAGATATGTACGACATGCGCTATCAAGATGCCATAAATGCTTCACATGTATTTTTAGGGCTCATGCCGGATTTTCACAGCGGTTCCCGTGGAGTAAATTCGTGATGGAATTCCGCTGCTCTTAGGTTCTATTGAAGCTCATAGCTCAAAGCTCACATGCGGGATTCTGTCATGGATTTCCGCTGCTGGAAAAAAATCGCGGCATGTTCCAATTTACCGCGTTCCGCTGCCGGAGGTCAACGTTAACATGGTATTAATGGAGACCTCGAGATTTCCACGGCAGAATTACGCAATTGTTCGCTTGCATTTAAAACGCAGTACTCCCGCGGTGGAGATCTGCGAGCGTATCCTGCTCCGTCCGTGGGCACGAGGCCTTAGGGCAGACAATATCCCTCTCGGACCAGTAAAGGCTGTTCACCCCGGCTATGAAGGCAATCTGTTCACATGGTTCTGCATGAGTAATGCAATAGAGCAAGTGCGATCCTGCTGCCATAATCGATAGTCATCAGATCCACTTATTCCAATCCCTTTGTGCTCCAGGCGTTACTGTAACATATCCCCTACCTAGCATGGGCCATTTATAATAACTGCTGGATTCATTCTTATGTGGGAAGGGGATTTCTGTTCCCCTAAGGCACTAGGACCCAGATGCCACCGCTGCAGCCCCTATGGTCTTCCATAAGGCGATGGATGGTAAGTGACATGAAGATGCGTAGGAAGCTTTATTTACCCGACAATAAAGCAGTAGCTCGGAGAAACACCACCAAGAAATTAATTACACTCAGTCTGGACTAATTGCCTATTAAATAAGGTCGCTCCGCATCGGCCCACAGCAGAGGTCAGAGTAGAAGTAATTAGCCCAGAAGGGTTGGGGACAGAGTGAGATTCACGGCTCCCATTGCTTCTGCGTGGCTCTTCAGTCTGTCCTCATTGCTGTAGGACATGTTGACTTATCAGGTAAGAATGTGTTTGTCTAGTGGTCAGAAAACACGTGTCGCGTGGATACGGGAATAACAACATGTGTCTCCGGGGGTTATTAGGCTGGAATGTCATTGTAACAGCGGCCAATAATGGGCACACCATGGCGACTGCTGTATGTGCCCAGAGCTATCGCATCTATCTAAAGCTTCATTTAAAGGAGCCTAAAGAGGATATACCAGAATTACCTTTTAGCAGCTAGCCATAGGATAGGTGATAACTGTCTCATCAGTGAGGTCTCCCCGCTGAGACCAACACCAATCCCAAGACCGGGGACCCATGGGCCTCTCTTTTTCTTACTCAAGCTCCCTCCCCGATTACAGTTATTTATGAGGTCTCAGCAGGGGGACACGGTGTTCAGATTATGGTCAATGGTCCTTTCCAATAAATGGTTATTGTTTGAGGAGGAGAGCCCCTTTAAAGGCTTTATTTGGTATAGACAACCAAAGGACTACTGGTATTCATATAACCCAGTGGATGAGCATTTTGCCCCAAAATGTGTATTTGCATTGTAGTTACACTAGTGATAATAGTGAACTGTGGGGCGTGAAATAATAACTATTCTTACAGAGAATGAGAAGGGATTTGGAATTTTTTGAAACAATGAGATGTAAAACAGAAAAACCTCAAGAAAAATGTACTAGGATGACTTTAATGTTACCCAGAAGAAGAGTATGGGCCAGAATATTATGCATGTGCAAGAAGGAAGGAAGGGAGGGAAAAGGAGTGGAAACACAATGAGGTAAGGACTTAGGAAGAAAGGAAGAAAAGACTTTGTAAAGGAAGTAGGAAGCAAAGAAGAGAGTAAGAATGAAGTATTTATGCAGAAAGGAAGTTATGAAGAACAAAGGAAGAAAGGAATGGAAGTGAAAGGAATGAAAGAAGAAAGGAAGAGAAAGGGAAGAAGGGAAGAAATGGCAAAGGAAGGCAGCAGGAAAAAGAAGAAAGGCGTGAAGAAAGAAAAGAAGAAAGGATTGAGGAAAGGGAAGAAGAAAGACAGGAGGAAATAAATAGGAAAGCTGCAAGAGGAAGGAAAGAAGGAGAGAAGGAAGATGGTAGGAAGAAAAGGAAGAGACAGAAATGAAAAAGTGAGGAAGGAAAGGAAGAGAAAGGAAGGAAGGAGGGAGGGAGAGAGGAAAGGTAAGGAAGGAAGCTTACTGACCGGAATATTATACATGTGGAAGCTGAAGGAAAGGAAAAAAACAAAGCAAAGGATAGAGGAAAGAAATTAAGAAAGGATAGAAGATTTTGGATCGGATTATTATGCATGTGGAAGAAAGAAGAAAGGAAAAAAACAGAGGGAAGGAAGAAAAGGAAGGACAGAAAGAAGGGAGGGAACAGTAATGGAATAAAGGAAGCGGTAGGAAGGAAAGAAGGAACAAAGAGAATGAAGGACAGAAAGAAGAGAGTGAGTTATCGAGTGTCTCCAGGCCGGATACTTCTGTGTTGACTTATCAGATGTACATTGAAACAAAGTATCAGTTCCTCAGTCTGTTAGGATTTTAGTTTGAAATCTATGGGATGTTTTTTCCCCAAAATATAAAACAATAATGGACAATTTACACAATTTAAATGTAGATTTCATAAAGTCTATCACAGAAGACGGCCGTTACTTACTGACTTTGGAGGGCACATAGCTGCCTCCTCTCACCAAGCAGGCAGCAGACCACCGAACTTCATAAAGTCAACATTTAACTAGTGCAAGGATCCGGGTCATATGGGATGTGGTGACAAGTGTGCCTTGTGTAAATATCATTTCTGAAGTGCGTTATTAGTGGTAGCATGGTCTCCATGAGCCACTGTATTGTTAGGTTCAGAGAATTAGGTCATAGCTCTGGTGACGGCCGATACGACAGCAAATGCTGATCTGATTATAAGTTATTGATATGCCTGCTCATAAATATGGAGGGGCCACTCGTAGATTATTCCCATATTGGATGACAATGGTCCCTTGTAGAATGACCTCTACATCTCCTTTCTGCCAGCATCCTTCTGCTCATCATCTACTGTTTGCCCATACCATACTATTCCTTCAGCGGCTGCCTCTACCCATCGGGTGTGCATATGTACTTAGCCCACCCCTCAAAAGGCCAGTGCATGCACCCAGCTTTTCTATCCTATCTTTTCCATCCATCCTCATCCTATCCATTCTCTCGTTATTTTGGGCACTTTCTCCCAATGAAAGGTGCCTGAGCAATAGATTCCTAGTAGTTCTGTAAATGTGTAACTGTATCCTGTTTGATTCTTGGTTTGATCATCTGTCTGATTACCCAGCTTTCAGAACTCTCCCTCTCATGGCCTTGACCCATTATATTAACAACACTTTGCCTCAACACTGCCTGCTGTGACCTTCTGCTTATTAACCATGTTGATGGAATTCCACCCCCAATCCTGACCACAGCCTGTTATTCTGACTAACCTCTTGCTTGTCCTCTTTGGCACTGCACTCTGGTGTCCTTTCACTCGCCTGGGTCAGCTGTTACTATATTGAGACTACTCTTGGGGATCCTTTATGGATCCCTCAAAAAGGAGGTAAAGGGTGACTATCAGGGGACCCCTTAGACTAGAGCAACCCTCATGAGTAACTCAAAGCAAAATCAGTCATTAAGACAGTGGTTCCACAACAGATTTGTCAGGAACCAGACTTTGTGTGGCTTTATTTAATGGGCAAAGCTCACAGGAAGCTCGCACTTCCAATCTCATCTAGCTCTTGGCAAAGTCAATAACACAAAAGTTGACTTAGGTTTTTCCCTGCACTGTGGAGGGTTATTCAATGTATTTAATAACAGATATGAATGGTACAACTGATTGTGTGCTATTAGTTACACTGCATTCATTTATAATTGTAACTTAGATAACAATCATACCACATTGTATTAGTAATGCACAAATCCAAAGGATTCACATACCTTTACTTGGTTAAACTGGGGTTAAATTATATCTGCCCAAATGATAAAAAAAATCGTGGCATTTGTCAAACTCTGGAATATCCGAACTGAGCATGCTCACGGAGAACTACCGGTAACTGATTAGGTGATGCTCTGATATAAAAACAGACAAGTTTTGCTACATGGTGGGCTGAATAGGCACGCAGGGACTGTGAGAAAACACCAGAGAGAGCTAAGCTGAGTTGGCACAGGACTATGGCTAAAGAAGCTGAAGGACAGAATCAACCAGTGACTGCAGAGAGATGAAAGGAGGAACGCAGAGTAGTGCTCCTAAATCCAGATAATGCTGCAGGATTGCTGGGCTCAGTAGAAGTGGCAACTTCTGCACATCAACTGTAAGTGAGGCTGGCCTCAGCTGAGACTTCTGGTGTGCACACCATTTGAGATAGAAATAGTTCACCTATAGCCTGTTTTTTATTTTTGAGCTGGACCCAGCTGCTCGAAAACTTTTTGCTGTAGTGATAAAGTCCCTTTAATGCAGGCAAAGCACATCTAGGATGATATGTGAATGCCAATATGACCAACCACAAAGCATCCTGGCACCCAGCAATACAAGCTGCTCCTTTTATTTTAATGAAAGCTTGAGGTGTTTCTTCAAGGCCAGCTGGTTTGCTCTTGGTGATGGCATTGTTGTGTGAGAACACCTGGGGCCAACTTTCCTCACCTTTAAGTCTTCAATGCCTCCTTCAATTTATCCTAAACTTTTATGTAATACACAGCCATGATAATAACTCCTTTGGAAGGTCGTCCACAAGCAGTATCCCATCTTTATCTCAAAGACAGGCACCATTATTTTGGATGGTGACTTCTGCACTCTGTACTGCACTTCTTTTGACTGCCCTTTTGACTCCGGATCATACATAAAAATCCACATTTCATCCATCATCACCAGTCAAGACAGGAAGGTATCAGCATCCTGCTGAAAGTGCTGCAGAATTCCCCAGGAGGCTTCCATCTGGCACACTTCTGATCTGCTGGCAAACCTTTCGGAACCCACTTGGCCAACACCTTCCTCCTGTCCAGATGATCAGGAATTATGGATCCAACTCTTTCTCTGGAAATGTTCAGCCCTCGGCTATCGTCTTTGCTGGCCTGTCTTCCAGAATCATGTCATGGAAGGTGTCTATGGTTTTAGAACAGTCACCACTGGAGGTCTGGTATTCATTTTTGGTGTTAAAATGGCCAGATTAAAACCTGGCGACCCAATTTGGCGTATGAAGAGCTCTTGTCCGTAATGTTTGCACTGTGTCAGCATGAATGTCTTTGGCCGACATCCCTTTCAGAATCGGGGCTTCATCACTGCTCTGCTCTCCTTTGCAGTGACATCTGCCGCAGCCTCCGCCATGTTGTCTTCAGACCCGCACTACATAACAATTACGCACGAAATCTCACAAAGTGTTGAAAAAAAATGAGCTTTCAAATTATAAAACTTTCATAGATGTGAAAACAAATGAAGATCAAGAAGCCGAGGACCTCTCAGCATCCCTTGTAGAAGAGCAGAACCTAGCTTCTGTCATCTGCACTGTAGAATTTTGTGGATTTTCACTAAATTGACAAATTTAATAAGTCAGTTTTGGCGAGCAGATTGATGTGCTAAGTTTAGGTTGTGCAATTACGTATCAGCAGGATCGCCTTTACTGGGGTCAAAGGCCACCGTGTCTGCAGCAGCAACATGAATCAGGCGGCACAGCAGGGAAGCCACCCGCAGTCAATCTTATTAAAGGTGGCAACTAAACAACAGAACAGCAGAATAAAGCCTGTTTTATCATAGACCTCTCTGATTTCTGCCAGCTTGCAAACCATGACAATCCTCGAGGCGATGGCTGTACAGCAACATGAAGTCGGGCATCAATCAGGGTAAAATGTGATCAAGATGCAACATCCATTGTGCCCTATGGTAAGAAAGTCACCACTGTCCTTCCAACTCTCATCAATAGCCAGGGACCTTGTTCTGGATCCGAAGGGGTAAAGAAGGAACCAATGCTATGATGCCACCCACTACACAATGAGGGCTCAGTCATACGGGCGCCGATGCATCCGTGTGACTGAGCCCTTACTGCAGGAAGAAGACGGCCGCACTTTAGGACGGACGTCTCTCTGCAGCGCCGAGGAAAGAACACATGATCAGCAATGAAGCCGGTCACATGTTCTTTCTTCGGGCGCTGCAGAGAGACGTTCGCCCTGAAGTGCGGCCGTCTTCTTCCTGCAGTAACACAAGCGCCGATGCGCCCGTGTGACTGAGCCCTAATAAGGAATAAACTCTTTTGGTGATATGTAAATACTTTGGGGGGATTTATATCATGCAAAAATTGGCATAAAAAGTCAATTTTTGGTGCAAGCGTGGCTTGTGAAAAACATAGGCGTGGCTTGCTAGGAAGAGCGTGGATGCGCCTAATGTATGCAGAGATGTGTGCCTGTTCATACATTAGGCACATCTTACCACAGCATGGAATATAGTAAGACTGGTGTACCCTGATGATAAGTCGTTTTCTCGCTTCCCAAGTGATCTGCTGTAATCTGCAGGGTAAACTTGCAGCAAGTGTGCAAATCCTCTGCAGCGCCACCGCAAGAGTAAAGCATTATATACCTCCAGTTAATAAGTAGGATGGAACAATACGTCTGCAGCGCCCCCTATTGGAAGGCAGCATTCCTTCAAGTCAATGCCAGACCCCTTATAGAAGCAATTAATTTCCCGGTCATTGTTACAAGGCTCGTATAAGGAGTCTGGCATTGACTTGAAGGAATGCTGCCTTCCAATAGGTGGCGCTGCAGAGGTATTGTTCAATCTCCCTTATTTGCATATTACCCAACAAACATGAATGGCCTTTTAAGTCTCCTCACTCACCGTCTAGGTGCTCTCAATAAGGAGAAAAGATAGCGTTTGTGATATACTTCCTGCTGAAATCAATGAGTTGTCCCTGAATTGCATGGAGCTGTCGGTCCTCCGGAGATGCTCGGTGCAGTCATTCTCTGCTCTGGCTATTAGACTCGGGTCCTGAATGAACACCCCTCTAAGACCCCAGAATTGCCTAGTAGGATATATATTTGTTAATACACCAGGCCGCTCCTTTAGGGAAGGACATGATGGCGCGGCTCACATATGGCTGGATAAGTATTACTTACATGGTAGAAAATAAGCAAAAATCACCATCTGCAGAGTAAACCTTAAGTATGTCCTCCAAGTGAGCATCAACCTGGTACAGTGTGCGCCCACAATACAGCCTCAGAGTCATCCCAGTTATCTATGTACAGCACTTCTGGTTGGCAATAAGATATTAATTGGTTAATTCATGTAATGTATTTGTGTAAAGCGCATAACACGGCCAACCACAAACGTCACGCACCGCACCATGGTATCTGACAACACTGTGGAGCGAGTCACAAGGTGACAACCTGTCAGGTAAGCATCACGGCGTTTGGGTTACGGCATCAATGATTGACTAAAACTAATGAGTCCTTCACTTCTGCCGACAGCGCCCATCATTCAGAATGTTTGCAGGCTTCTAAAGCATGCCCCAAATGTACTATAAAGCATGCCCCAAATGTACTATAAAGCATCCCCCAAATGTACTATAAAGCATGTCCCAGATGTACTATAAAGCATGTCCCAGATGTACTATAAAGCATGCCCCAAATGTACTATAAAGCATGTCCCAAATGTACTTTAAAGCATGCCCCAAATGTACTATAAAGCATGTCCCAGATGTACTATAAAGCATGCCCCAAATGTACTATAAAGCATGTCCCAGGTGTACTATAAAGCATGTCCCAGATGTACTATAAAGCATGTCCCAAATGTACTATAAAGCATGCCCCAGATGTACTATAAAGCATGTCCCAAATGTACTATAAAGCATGCCCCAGATGTACTATAAAGCATGTCCTAAATGTACTATAAAGCATGTCCCAAATGTACTATAAAGCATAGCCCAAATGTACTATAAAGCATGCCCCAGATGTACTATAAAGCATGTCCCAAATGTACTATAAAGCATGCCCCAGATGTACTATAAAGCATGTCCCAAATGTACTATAAAGCATGTCCCAAATGTACTATAAAGCATGCCCCAGATGTACTATAAAGCATGTCCCAGATGTACTATAAAGCATGTCCCAAATGTACTATAAAGCATGTCCCAGATATACTATAAAGCATGCCCCAAATGTACTATAAAGCATGTCCCAAATGTACTATAAAGCATGTCCCAAATGTACTATAAAGCATGTCCCAGATATACTATAAAGCATGCCCCAAATGTACTATAAAGCATGTCCCAGATGTACTATAAAGCATGCCCCAAATGTACTATAAAGCATGTCCCAGATGTACTATAAAGCATGTCCCAAATGTACTATAAAGCATGCCCCAAATGTACTATAAAGCATGTCCCAGATGTACTATAAAGCATGTCCCAGATGTACTATAAAGCATGTCCCAAATGTACTATAAAGCATGCCCCAAATGTACTATAAAGCATGTCCCAAATGTACTATAAAGCATGTCCCAAATGTACTATAAAGCATGTCCCAAATGTACTATAAAGCATGCCCCAAATGTACTATAAAGCATGTCCCAGATGTACTATAAAGCATGTCCCAGATGTACTATAAAGCATGTCCCAAATGTACTATAAAGCATGCCCCAAATGTACTATAAAGCATGTCCCAAATGTACTATAAAGCATGTCACAGATGTACTATAAAGCATGTCCCAAATGTACTATAAAGCATGTCCCAGATGTACTATAAAGCATGCCCCAAATGTACTATAAAGCATGTCCCAAATGTACTATAAAGCATGTCCCAAATGTACTATAAAGCATGTCCCAAATGTACTATAAAGCATGCCCCAAATGTACTATAAAGCATGTCCCAAATGTACTATAAAGCATGCCCCAAATGTACTATAAAGCATGCCCCAGATGTACTATAAAGCATGTCCCAAATGTACTATAAAGCATGTCCCAGATATACTATAAAGCAGGTCCCAGATGTACTATAAAGCATGTCCCAAATGTACTATAAAGCATGTCCCAAATGTACTATAAAGCATGTCCCAGATGTACTATAAAGCATGTCCCAAATGTACTATAAAGCATGCCCCAGATGTACTATAAAGCATGTCCCAGATGTACTATAAAGCATGTCCCAGATGTACTATAAAGCATGCCCCAGATGTACTATAAAGCATGCCCCAAATGTACTATAAAGCATGTCCCAGATGTACTATAAAGCATGTCCCAAATGTACTATAAAGCATGCCCCAAATGTACTATAAAGCATGTCCCAGATGTACTATAAAGCATGCCCCAAATGTACTATAAAGCATGCCCCAAATGTACTATAAAGCATGCCCCAGATGTACTATAAAGCATGTCCTAAATGTACTATAAAGCATGCCCCAAATGTACTATAAAGCATGCCCCAAATGTACTATAAAGCATGCCCCAAATGTACTATAAAGCATGTCCCAAATGTACTATAAAGCATGTCCCAGATGTACTATAAAGCATGTCCCAAATGTACTATAAAGCATGTCCCAGATGTACTATAAAGCATGCCCCAAATGTACTATAAAGCATGCCCCAGATGTACTATAAAGCATGTCCCAGATGTACTATAAAGCATGCCCCAGATGTACTATAAAGCATGTGCCAAATGTACTATAAAGCATGTCCCAGATGTACTATAAAGCATGCCCCAAATGTACTATAAAGCATGTCCCAAATGTACTATAAAGCATGTCCCAGATGTACTATAAAGCATGTCCCAGATGTACTATAAAGCATGCCCCAGATGTACTATAAAGCATGTGCCAAATGTACTATAAAGCATGCCCCAAATGTACTATAAAGCATGTCCCAAATGTACTATAAAGCATGCCCCAGATGTACTATAAAGCATGTCCCAAATGTACTATAAAGCATGTCCCAAATGTACTATAAAGCATGCCCCAGATGTACTATAAAGCATG